>NC_073691.1:162525920-162669207 GCF_029784155.1 Uranotaenia lowii | reverse complement strand
AAAACCGCTCCACTTCCGTTTCCTTCATCCGGATGGACCGGATGCAAGGACGCCGGAAAAGGGCGTCCGCACCATGAACCGACGACGTGTTCTTCCACCACTGTTGTTCCGGGAAGTTGGCCCCGGTGTAGTAGCATCGAAAATGGTTTCTGAAGCGAAACGCCGCAATGTTGCTGTCGCTTCCCATCTCTCTCTATCTGAGAGTTTGTTCCACCATATTGAAGGAGGACGTTCGGTGTGCCACTTTCGGCACATTTCTTGGCTCAATTTTACCGTTCCGGTTCCAGTAGGTAATTGCGGAACTTATTATCGTTAAATTTTATATGGTATATTTTTTTACCGTTGTTATTAGCCGGTGAAAGCGAGCAATTTCTTCCGTGGGATGGGGGAGGTGAGTCGAGCGGCCAACCTTAATGAGAAGCTTCGTTCGGTTGTTTCGATTTGATGGAAGTTTATAAAAACTGCCATTGTCATTGCCGAAGGTTACGAGTGCCGGGAAACCTGAGCAAGGTCTTTAATGAAAGTTTTGTAATTTTTAATAATTTTTGTCATTTTCTGAAATTTTTGTAATTTCGGTAATTTGAATATATTTAAAACAAAATTTGTCATTTTTTTACTTTTTTATCATACGGGTTCATTTGCCTTTTTTTTAATTTTTGTAATTTTTGTAACTTTTGTAATTTTTGTAATTTTTGTGATTTTGCAATTTTTGTCATTTTTAACATTTTTGTTATTTTTGTAATTTTTGCAATTTTTGCAATTTTTGGCATTTTTGTCATTTTTGCAATTTTTGAAATTTTTGTCATTTTTGTAATTTTTGTAATTTTTGTAATTTTTGTAATTTTTGTAATTTTTGTAATTTTTGTAATTTTTGTAATTTTTGTAATTTTTGTAATTTTTGTAATTTTTGTAATTTTTGTAATTTTTGTAATTTTTGTAATTTTTGTAATTTTCGTAATTTTTGTAATTTTTGTAATTTTTGTAATTTTTGTAATTTTTGTAATTTTTGCCATTTTTGTAATTTTTGGCATTTTTGTAATTTTTGTAATTTTTGTAATTTTTGTAATTTTTGTAATTTTTGTAATTTTTGTAATTTTTGTAATTTTTGTAATTTTTGTTATTTTGTGTAATTTTTGTAATTTTTGTAATTTTTGTAATTTTTGTAATTTTTGTAATTTTTGTAATTTTTGTAATTTTTGTAATTTTTGTAATTTTTGTAATTTTTGTAATTTTTGTAATTTTTGTAATTTTTGTAATTTTTGTAATTTTTGTAATTTTTGTAATTTTTGTAATTTTTGTAATTTTTGTAATTTTTGTAATTTTTGTAATTTTTGTAATTTTTGTAATTTTTGTAATTTTTGTAATTTTTGTAATTTTTGTAATTTTTGTAATTTTTGTAATTTTTGTCATTTTTGTAATTTTTGTAATTTTTGTAATTTTTGTAATTTTTGTAATTTTTGTAATTTTTGTAATTTTTGTAATTTTTGTAATTTTTGTAATTTTTGTAATTTTTGTAATTTTTGTAATTTTTGTAATTTTTGTAATTTTTGTAATTTTTGTAATTTTTGTAATTTTTGTAATTTTTGTAATTTTTGTAATTTTTGTAATTTTTGTAATTTTTGTAATTTTTGTAATTTTTGTTATTTTTGTAATTTTTGTAATTTTTGTAATTTTTGTAATTTTTGTAATTTTTGTAATTTTTGTAATTTTTGTAATTTTTGTAATTATGTAATTTTTGTAATTTTTGTAATTTTTGTAATTTTTGTAATTTTTGTTATTTTTGTAATTTTTGTAATTTTTGTAATTTTTGTAATTTTTGTAATTTTTGTAATTTTTGTAATTTTTGTAATTTTTGTCATTTTTGTAATTTTTGTAATTTTTGTAATTTTTGTAATTTTTGTAATTTTTGTAATTTTTGTAATTTTTGTAATTTTTGTAATTTTTGTAATTTTTGTAATTTTTGTAATTTTTGTAATTTTTGTAATTTTTGTAATTTTTGTAATTTTTGTAATTTTGTAATTTTTGTAATTTTTGTAATTTTTGTAATTTTTGTAATTTTTGTAATTTTTGTAATTTTTGTAATTTTTGTAATTTTTGTAATTTTTGTAATTTTTGTAATTTTTGTCATTTTTGTAATTTTTGTAATTTTTGTAATTTTTGTAATTTTTGTAATTTTTGTAATTTTTGTAATTTTTGTATTTTTTGGAGTTTTTGTAATTGTAATTTTTTTATAATCGCGTGTCACGTCTCACTTCTTTCGTCTCACGTCTCACGTCTCACGTCTCACGTCTCACATCTCACGTCTCACATCTCACATCTCACGTCTCACGTCTCACGTCTCAAGTCTCACGTCTCACGTCTCACGTCTCACGTCTCACGTCTCACGTCTCACGTCTCACGTCTCACGTCTCACGTCTCACGTCTCACGTCTCACGTCTCACGTCTCACGTCTCACGTCTCACGTCTCACGTCTCACGTCTCACGTCTCACGTCTCACGTCTCACGTCTCACGTCTCACGTCTCACGTCTCACGTCTCACGTCTCACGTCTCACGTCTCACGTCTCACGTCTCACGTCTCACGTCTCACGTCTCACGTCTCACGTCTCACGTCTCACGTCTCACGTCTCACGTCTCACGTCTCACGTCTCACGTCTCACGTCTCACGTCTCACGTCTCACGTCTCACGTCTCACGTCTCACGTCTCACGTC
Source organism: Uranotaenia lowii (assembly GCF_029784155.1). NCBI lineage: Eukaryota > Metazoa > Arthropoda > Insecta > Diptera > Culicidae > Uranotaenia > Uranotaenia lowii. Next base: position 162,666,497 of record NC_073691.1, on the reverse strand, counting down.
TCACGTCTCACGTCTCACGTCTCACGTCTCACGTCTCACGTCTCACGTCTCACGTCTCACGTCTCACATCTCACGTCTCACGTCTCACGTCTCAAGTCTCACGTCTCAAGTCTCACGTCTCACGTCTCACGTCTCACGTCTCACGTCTCACGTCTCACGTCTCACGTCTCACGTCTCACGTCTCACGTCTCACGTCTCACGTCTCACGTCTCACGTCTCACGTCTCACGTCTCACGTCTCACGTCTCACGTCTCACGTCTCACGTCTCACGTCTCACGTCTCACGTCTCACGTCTCACGTCTCACGTCTCACGTCTCACGTCTCACGTCTCACGTCTCACGTCTCACGTCTCACGTCTCACGTCTCACATCTCACGTCTCACGTCTCACGTCTTACGTGTCACGTGTCACGTGTCACGTGTCACGTCTCACGTCTCACCTTTCACGTCTCACCTTTCACGTCTCACGTCTCACGTCTCACGTCTCACGTCTCACGTTTCACGTTTCACGTTTCACGTCTCACGTCTCACGTCTCACGTCTCACGTCTCACGTCTCACATCTCACGTCTCACGTCTCACGTCTTACGTCTTACGTCTCACGTCTCACGTCTCACGTCTCACGTCTCACGTCTCACGTCTCACGTCTCACGTCTCACGTCTCACGTCTCACGTCTCACGTCTTACGTCTCACGTGTCACGTTTCACATTTAATGTCTAAGGTCTTACGTCTTACGTATTGTACTTGTTACTAATTTGATAAAAAAAAGTCTTACGTTTTAAATCTCACGTGTAATGTCTAACGTCGTAAGTCTCAAGCAGTTTTTCGCACGTTTCATGGTCCGTGTCTCATGTCTCACGTCGTAAGTTTTACATCTCACATTTCACCGTCATGTTTCTTGTTTCGCATCTTTCGATTTAACGTCTCACATTGTCGTCACTTGTTTCAAGTTTCGTGTTGCCTGTTTTACGTCTCACGTCTCACCTTCTGAAGTTCTATGACTGACATCTCACATACGATTGTATGACTCATCGTCTCAGGTTTCACGAGCTGTTCTCTGTAGGTTTTATGTGATATTCACCCCAGTAGTTTTAAGACCGCTTTGGGAATAAGTACGAGGTTTTCTAATTTTCGCGAATTGCTAGGTGTGTTGAACCGAAAGGGAAATCATTGTTTGACTGGATTCGATCGATATCGTCGAAATATGAAAGTGTTCTTGCCGAAGAAACTGAGGCAGCCAAGCAGTTCAACATTTAAACGAACGGCTGCTGCCTCTTGATTAAAGCTGCTACTTCCCAGACTGAAAGCTCTTTCAACTTCACCTCCCCATTGCTCGATAAATTCAATCTGATTCCATTCTGATGCGATGGTTTTCGCACGAGCATAAATAACTTCCCGCTTTTCTGACCGAGGATGCGGGTGGGAAGGTTTCTCGGTCGTGCAGCGGAAGTTTGCTGTTTCTCCGTCTTCATTTCCCCGGTCGATTGATTAAGTCTTCGATTTTCTCAGAAAGAAACCTCGTTCCCGTTTGTTGTACCGAGCTTAGATTGAATCATTTCGCAACGAGCGTTCCCCAAACACAACGTTTCCGGCACAGCGTGGCAAGCGCTTTAATTTAACGCGTTCTCCGTCCCGTGTTATCTTGACGCCAAAAGTTATACAACCGGCACGCTTTCCCCGGCCCAAGACAAATTGGTGCAGTAAAAATTGCGCATTTCGCGCGAAATGCCAATTGAAAGCTTCCCGCTGCTCCTGTTCCAAGCCCAGATCCCGGGAACCAAAAGCCGGCAAACCGGAACCATTTTCATTTTTTGTTCTTAGTACTCAATAAAGGAGATTTTATCGCTCGATTCCTCACTTGGAGCGAATTTACTGACAATTGGATCGTTTTCCTGTCGATTTGAGCGATGATGTTTGGGTCTTGCTGGTTTTCCGGAGGCTGTTGTTTTTTATTGACCGAGACGAGCTGGGCCCAGTGAGTTATTACTCCGGGAAAGGTGTATGGCTGGCTTCATTTTTTCGAAATCAATTTGGCAGCGTGAAAAAAATCCCTGAGTTGTGGCAGTAGCTTGGTCGATTTTGTTTATTAATAAGTTTGAAATTTATGTTTTGGAAAAAAAAGTTATGATCCATTTCTGATGCAGCTTCGCAGTAAGTTAGCTGTTTCTTCATTTTCAACTAAGCTGCCACCGCCTTTCACGCCACGTGGCAAAAGTTGCTGATTGAATTGGCTGTTTGGCTGCCGGGCCAGAAACGAATCTATCAACACAGAGAAGGCCCAAGGCCCAGACACAATTGTCGTCGGAGGCTGCCGAAGATGCTCAGATACGGGCCAGGGAAAAAATAAGGACTCTGTCAGCCGGAAGTGACGTGATTGATTTAGGAACCCCATCGATGGCACTTTCCAAATTACATTTTGCAACGGTTGATTAATCGATGGTTGCTTTTTTTTGTTGAGAGTAGTCGTTTGTTTGGATAACTTAAAGGTTAGTGAAGGGCGAAACATCAATGATTAAGTTTTGCGATGGATCAATTATTGAAGAACATATCGCATTGGCATCGGCAATCTGCTCCTGCGGATTGAAATCGGCGAGTTTCTTTACAAAAGGAACAATAAATGCTGATATGTACCAAATGAAGTGTTTGCAGAAAAGGTTGCTTCCATTACATAAGAAACATGCGATTCCACCATTGCTCTGGCCGGATTTGACGTCAGCCCACTACGCTAAATCCACTCTTAGATGGTATGAGGATAACGATGTAGATTTCGTTGAGAAAGATATTAACCCACCAAACTGCCCACAGCTTCGCCCCATAGAACGATAGAGAGTTTTCAAGAAGGATGGTAAGGCCAACAGGACCATCGCGGTTTTCAAGAAAAATTAAAATACTGCGGCCAGGAAGTGTGATAAATCAGTTGTTCAAAACCTAATGAAACGCTTCAAATCGAAAGTACGAGAATATTACCAATAATTACTTTTTTACTTATATTTCTTTATAAGTTGTAAAAATAAGCTTGATCGTTCAAATCTCGATGATGTTTCAAAGCATGCATAAGAACAATTTTGAATTGCCTTTTCAATGATAGATTTTAAGATTAAAAACATAACCTTTTCATTAGCAAGAGATGAGCTCTACTGACTATCTGGATTATCCGCTTTTCATATAATTCCTTAAATGTTATCAAATGATCCTAGTCCATGGTAACAAATATTGCTCCAATTTGCGGCACAAGTGCATCCCACAGTTCAGCTATCAATTTACAGGACAGTTCATAAAGCTCCGATTTCCGCCGGGGACACACCGACGCTTATCTTCGGTAGACTCCCTCGTTGGCCCCGGGTTAAACCCACATTGTAATAATTTTCATTCCCGTTTCTAATTTGTGGCCGCATGTTGCCCAGCTGGCGCTAACAGTCGTAACCGGACCGAGCCGCCCATGAATAATGAAGCACTTGCATCACCCGGAGACAGAGAAAATTGCTTATCTGGCACCAGATTAAATTGGTAGGCCAATTTGAATCTAAATACTTTATCCCTGGTCGCATTCGGTCAAGTGAGAGGGTGCATTTGGAATGCAATCATTGCTGTATCGATTTTGTAATAGCAAACAATCGGCGACCGGGAAAGAGGACTGGATTTGTGGTTGGTCCTTCGAGCCGGATCCAAACATTCTCTGCATCATACCACATCACTACGGCCGGTGTGACAAAAGCAAACTTCAACAGCACCTGCAAAACATGGTGACATATGAATTTTTAATCACCCAACAAGGACGCTCACGGTCTGAGCTGGTCCGAGGCACGGTCCGGTGCCACAAACTGTTGGAATTATGAGCTTCCGACCGCCACGCCTAAAGTCATGCAATTGAAAAAAAAATGAAGCCACCTACACAAAACCGGTGAATGATGGCGAGCCATTTGGGTTGTCCTGTGAGGAAAAGTTTTGTCATTCGTATTTATTCGCTAGAAAGTAGGCAAATTCCTCCAGCACAAATTAAGGTGAACCCAACCTTGGTCCATCCACAGCCCAGGAGCTGCGACAGTCCACCCTCTGGCAGCACATGTCAGGGTTGATCTTTGACTTTGCGAGTCTACCCATTGTCGTTGCTGTTTGTCATGCACACAACGAGAAGGCACACTCACACGAAAACAAACACCACCAATGGCAGCCAGGCAGCTAACGAGTTGATTGTTTCCGAGTAAAGTGTAAAATGCACCACAGTCGAACATGGCTCGAAACTATGGCGAAATGAAGAGAAAAAAAATGGAACAGCGAAACCAGACGGAAACTTGACTATTGGCCTTGTTGAAAAGAGGACAATTTATCGTTATGTCGACACATAGATAAGCCAACAGTGGAGATATCCGGTTCCGCTGTTCGCTGTGTTCGTGAGAAAGTCATTAATTAGCATTGTTCCAGATGTTGTAGTTTTTGTTGTTCGGTGGAGGTGTAGTCCAAGTATATCTGCTTACGGCATATCAATTAACGGACTTAAGAATACATTGTTCGTCCGGATGGACAAGAAAAGCTTCAATGTTGGATGTATCCTGGTGATGGGTAAATGAGATGAGTATTTTCCTAATAAGCATCTGCTGGTATGTTCTGCTTTCTGCGAGAAACCCTTGACAGCATCATAGAAAAGGAGTTTTCAGAACCAAAGGATTGCAGTTTTGTTTTTGGACCTGGAACTTCTGAGAGTTATGTTTTGCATGTAGAGCCAACAGAATATTTTATTTGAAGTATAATAGTTAAATCAGATTTTCTCGAAATCTAAACAAAATATTTAAGCTGTCCACTCGACTCACTTTTTTTCCTCCTTGCACATTTTGCTATCTCCATATAGTAACCTGGAATCTACATTAATTTTACCAAGCAGTTCTGGCCGCGTAGTAAATGAGAAAAAACGTGTAGGTTCAGATTACTGAGAAATTACGGGCAGTTAATAGCGTTTAACATCTTTCGGAGTAGGACGGTATTCGTATGGAATCTCGCCAGAGCAAGCGGCGGACGCATTACGAAGGAATATTTTCCGGACCGTCTCAATCCTCTTAACATGGAATGGTATGGTGTCCGGACTGGCGGTTGATTGACTCACGAATGTGCCGGTTGAGGATCAAGGGCCGGTTTTCAACATCAGCATCATCAACGTGCAGCTGGCACGTGAATACGACCGCTGCCCAAAAACATGATATTACGATCGTCATCGGAGATCTGAAACGGCCGGCTAGCTCAGACGACGATTGACACCCAGGGTCGGCGTGCTTGGGACGTGATTCTCTAATAACTGCAGGGAGAACGAACGATATATTATGGAACAAGGACAACCCTTCCGAAGTGTTCCGGCTCAATATTTTTAGAAAAATTATTAGAACGTGAAAAAATCTACATTTTAACTATTTATTCATTCTTTTAACTTTTTAGACACGCAACGTATAAGGGAAGGGAAGACGGTGCGGCTGTGCTGCATTGCGATGATTCCTTTTTGAGTCCGAAAAGACATGGATCCGAAGAGTCTTGAGATTTTGATGAGTTGGGGTCCCGGAGAAAGATCTTGATTTTGAGACGGCTTGGGGTCCAAAAAGGGTCTTGGATTCGGGACGACTTGGGGTCCCAAAAGGTCTTGGGTTTTGGTAGATTTGGGGTCCAAAAAGGGTCTTGAAACTGAGGCAACTTGGGGTCCCGAAAGGGGCCGGACCAACGACCATGGACTGGGGCCAGGTAATGTTATTAGTGTTTGGTTTACCTGGTATTTCAGCATGGATGGTGGCCTGGATGGATGACGTGGCTGCTCGTTGGTACCAGTGGATTGACCGAACACACGTGGCGACCTCTCTGCCCTTGGTGGATCGGACAGTTTGGTCGTTTGGTATGGACGACGGCTTGCTCGGTGGGGAGGAACCAGAAGTTGGAAATTTGGTCTTCCGGATTTCCTCGATGGTGTGGTGGGATTATCCGGTTGGACACGTGGCTGAATGTATATTCCAACGGTGTGGTTGGCGGGGTTGGCGGAGTTGGCGAACGACTAAGGCTATCAAACGTAGCCAATCCAATCACCCGAACCGCGTGGTTCAATCGAGTAATTCTTGGGCGGTTGCTCAGGCAGGATGACTTGGCCCGAGAAATTGCCACGCTTTCTTCCACACGCGGTTTCAATTAATTTTGCGATACGCACTTCTTTTCGGGGTAACGTCTGGCTTCAATCGCTTTCCACCACAGAATGCCTTCTTAGCTAACTCTTTTCTTTTTCAGATCTTTCTCGCCAATCTCTCTCAGCCTTAGACGCTCTGCCAGCTCCTTTTCTTTCTCCTATTCTCTCCTTAGTTGTTTCACCTCTCTTCCACGTCTTTCCGGAAACTGAGTTGACGTCTTGTTTTCAGTCCCGGGATGACGCATAACCGTTACGTTTCTGCTGCTGATGAGGAAAGGATTGGGAGATATAGGGTGACCAACGACATAGCCTCACGCTCGGGTGTCACTATCGGGCCACGGAAGAAGCCCGCATAATTTCACCGGACCGGTTGGTTGTGTTTTCAGGCATCGCGCCCTCCAACACACCGGCCAGATTACCTTCCGTGGTGACAGCGGAGCGTGAAACCATATTTCAAATATCCTATCAAACATCACTACTAAATACAATTTTTTTATGATTATTATTTTTTTAATACAAATCAAATGAGCCTCTTACAATCTGATATTTAATTTTAATTTTCGATTAAATCCTATCGTAGACTAGGAACGGGTATTATCTATGGTACGTAATATCAGCTGCGTTCAATCGTAAGTAGCGATTGGTTTCGACTAGTTTCTGTCAAGTGGTCGTTGTTCAACGGGCTCATGTTTTGGTCGAAACAGGTCTGGTCGTTGTTCAACGGAGCAAGTTGAAATCGATCGAAACTAGTCGAAACCGATCCAGCTCAAAAGCAGGATTCATTTCTACCACACTAACACACATGCAGCGTGTGTGTTAGACAGAGAGCATGTTTTTGTTTCGTTTTCGCCATTTCATTTTCGTGCTCTGGATGTTTGGATTCAGTCGGCGGTCGGTCCTGTGTGTTTCGTGTCGGGATTGTCGCTGTGCTTCCTGCAATTAATTTTTCATGCATGATCTCTGCTATCCGCAATCAAACGGTTTGATGTGGTGCTTGCGGGAGGTTCTGATGATATTTATGTGCCCTGAATCTGAATATGCAATTTTTCTACTAGCTCTTGATGTTGAAATAACTTTTCTAAATATGTTAAAATTATTTAACGCTTTTTGACAAAAATTGAAAACAAAAACGTGACATTCAATAGAATATAAGTTTCGAATAAATTATCAAACTTTCCCTAATACTTCAAATAATTTTGCGTTCTGCGAAAAAAGTTATAGAAATTTCTATTTGATGACTTTTGCTCATTTAATGAATTTTGAAAGAAATTTTAAACCAAATTGAATTTGAGAAAAGCATAAATGTAATCGTTTCGCAGGTCCAAAAATTTTTGAATGGAAACGGTCTGTCTGGAAATTCGTGTGTAAAACGCACAAAACACGCATTAGTATTGGTGAACGTTTGTTCAACGGACGACCTGGTTGAAATCGGTTGAAGTCAATTGGAAAGAGACAGATTATCAACTGTCAAAATCCATTCCTACTTGTTCCGACCTATTTCAACCTGTTTCAACCAACTTTCATTGAACACACATATCATTGTTACCGACGGTAACAGATCTCAACGCTCAGGTCAGCCAGGAGGAGGAATTCAAACCGACAACGCCTCAGACTTTTAGGTTTCGTCGCCATCAAACGAATAGTCGTACACGTAGTACAACGTTTTGATAGACAGCCGGCCTTCCTCGGACAACATCAACCTCAGATCCTGTCGAGGATCCAACATTGAGTCAGACCAGTGGTTGTTTTTGCATTAGTATGAGTTCATGAGCCTTATCTCGTTCAACGCGTTACTCGAAAGCAAAGGTGGCTTTGAGGCACCGAAAACGGCAAAACCCCTCAACATGGACCGTCTTCTTGAAGTGATTTGCATTCGAGCATTGTTTGTTCCTGGATCGAATGCCCGAGGATTTTGCTATTGCTATTATTGCACAGCAATCTCACGCAGGAAGGTAGCTCGGTTTTCATTTCTTTTCCTTTTTCCCTCTTTTGCACCTTACATCCACATCCTGGCAATGTTATACAAACCGTATGGAGCACATCTCTCAGATTTCCCCTCGGATTTCCCCTTTTTTGACAGATTTAAGCTTTTTTCTTCAGATTTGAGCTTTCATCTCCTATGCTCTCAAGGCAAAAAAAGCTAAAATCTGAGGAAAAAAAGATTAAAAACGAGATTCACCAACACTTAGTTAAAAGATGTTGGTCACACGATACATAGACAAATCCTGTATCGTTGCCGGGACCTGCTTACATCGCGGGAGCCTGTGCAATGCGATTAGTTCGGTTGTTGTTGTTGTTCCCTTAACCTTTGCGGCTAGCTTGAAGATGATCTCCTCAACACCAGCTGTCGATTTAAGTCATCCAAATTCAATAACGTAAATGAGTATGCGTGTATCGTCCTTTTCATGCATGGTGTAGCAACCGAATGTTGAGAGAGTCTGTTCGCAGCAGCGAACGAATAGTGTCACTCGGAGAGTCAGAGAATATGCTCCTCATGATGAGAAGATTGAAAGAATGTATGGGTATCGTATCCTGTATTGCTATGCATGGCCTCAAAGCGTAGTTTTTAAATGTCTCTGAGGAGGAAATGGGTGATAATTCCAATCACTGAGTCAGACCAACATCTGGTGATGGTGAAAATGCGCCCAAAACTCTCCGTAGTGAACAACTTACGAAACCGCCTCTTGCCTCGGATAAATATCACACGACTCAAGCAACCATAGGTCCCAGCAGACAATACGCAACCGCTCGAAGCAGTGGTGCCGGAAAAGGACGAGCTGGGATACCATCAAGACAGCCATCAACAGTGTTGCGGAGAACGTCTTCGTGCATGTGGAACGAACTCGACGGAACGACTGGCTCGATGAGGAGTGTAGTAGAAACGAGAACGCCGCGCAGGCTGCAGTAGGGCAAAGTAGCACCCGTCGAAACGTATAAAATCAGCGACAGCGGAAGAGGCTGCGAGTCCGAATTTTCTAGTAGAAAAACCGCTGACTGGAGGAGGAGGAGCTCGAGGAGCTGTAGCAGCTGCATCGTTCTCAAGAAACACGAAAATTCTATCAGAAACTCAACGCATCCCGCAAAGGCTTCGTGCCGCAAGCCGAAATGTGCCGGGACAAGGACGGAGGCATCCTAACGGAAATCGTGAGGTAATAAAAAGGTAGAAGCAGACATTCGCCTCCTGCAAACACCTGAACGGCGCACATGAAGGAGACCAAGACGGTGGGGAAAGCTACATAGCCGGCGTAGCCAACGACGAGGAGGAGCCATTCTCAACGATGAGGTAAATTAAGGAAGCCATTCGTCAGCTGAATAGCAACAAGTCGGCTGTGAAGTATGGCATCGCAACTGAACTTAACAAAATGGGCCCGAAAAAGTTGGCCGATGGCCTACACCGGTTGATGGTCCGGATCTGGGACACAGAACAGCTACCGGAGGAGTGGAAGGAGGAAGTAATGTGCTCCATCTACAAGAAGGGCGACAAATTAGACTGTGAGAAAGACCGAGCAATCACTGTCCTCAATGCCGCCTACAAAGTGTTGTTCCGAATCCTACTCCGCCGCCTAACGCCACAAGCAAACAGATTCGTGCAAAGTCATCAGGCCGGCTTCATGGAGGGACGGTCAACGACGGACCAGATCTTCACACTACGGCAAATCCTCCGAAAATGCCGTGAACACCAAGTCCTTACGCATTCATCGACTGTAAAGCCGCATTAGACACGATCGACCGTGACGAGCTATGGAAAATCATGAACAAGAACGGCTTTTCCGGGAAGCTGACCAGGCTTATCAATGCGACGGTGGATGGAACGCAGTGCTGTGTGCGGATTTCGGGTGAATTGTCGAGTTCATTCGAATTGCGCAGGGAGCTTCGACAAGGTGATGGTCTATCCTGCATGATGTTCAACGTGGCTCTAGAAGGTGTTATTCGACGAGCGGTGGGCGAAATGCGGAGCACGATTTTCAACAGATCCAGTCAACTTATTTGCTTTGCCGACGACATTGATATAGTCGGCAGATCATCTGCGGCAGTGGAGGAGATCTACCGCAAACTGAAACGCCAAGCAGGAAGGATTGGGTTGATGATTAATACGTCCAAGACGAAGTACATGCTGGCCTGCGGATCCGAGACCGACCGAACCCGCTTGTCCAGTAATAACAAGGTCACGATCGACGGCGACGAGCTGGAGATAGTCGAAGACTTTGTCTATCTCGGCTCACTGGTGACCGCAGACAATGACACCAGCCGCGAGATCCGGAGGCGAATTATCAGCGGAAGTCGTGCCTACTATGGACTCCACAAGCAACTGCGGTCGAGAAGACTTAGCCCTCGCACGAAATGTAACCTGTATACATATGACGCTCATTAGACCGGTTGTTCTCTACGGGCACGAGACATGGATATTGCTCGAGGAGGACCTGCGTACACTCGGGGTATTCGAGCGACGAGTGTTAGGAACCATCTTTGGCGGCGTACAGGAGAACGGAGTGTGGAGGCGAAGGATGAACCACGAGCTCGCGCGACTCTACGGCGAACCCAGTATCCAGAAGGTGGTGAAAGCTGGCCGGATACGCTGGGCGGGACATGTTGCGAGAATGCCGGACGACTGTCCTGCAAAACAGGTGTTCGCCACGAATCCGGTAGGAACAAGACGAGCGGGGGCGCAACGAGCGAGGTGGTTAGACCAAGTGGAGCGTGATCTGGCGAACGTGGGGTGCCCGAGAAATTGGAGAACGGTTGCAATGGACCGAGAGAATTTTAGGAATTATGTTCGTCAAGTTATGTCGTGAGACGGAATGCTATGTAAATAAAAAATAAATAAATAATTTCCATGAATTAAAGATTTTTTTAATTAAAATTAACCCATTCATTCAAACCACATTTGCTAGTTTGTTCCACGCAATTTCAATAGCACTGTTCACACGAAATTTTCCTATCACTCTTCTGCGGGTCAATCTTCATGAAAAGCAAATAAACTATGTAATCCCATTTGCTAGTCATGGGCAAAGTTTTTCATTCGAAGTGGGACCGGATGAGGAGGAGCAAATACCGGCAATCAAATCGGGCCAAAAACAAACGGAATTGCATGCAAACTGGCGCCGAGTAAATTTAATTGAATTTTTATCTTGATGACACAGTTAGCACGGTTTCACAATTCTCGCCCATAAATGCACAAAACATTGACCCACGTCGTCATCATCATCGTGAATGGCTGTAGCCGCACACTCTCCCGCACCCAGAAGCCTGCCTCTAAGCATAATCAAGCAGAGGTGAGCGAGGACGCGATGCAATTTTGTATTTCATTTCTAAATGGGATTTATTCCATGCACGCACAATTTCGAACCAAATCGATCGCAATACGATCTGCTCTGTTTAGACATGGATTTTTTTTTGTGCTCTCCGCTCACCATGGTCGTTTTGCACTCAAATGCTCATTTTATTTATCAGTGCGGCTTGTGAAATGTCAAAATTGGCTATGCAATTTGCTTCGGCTAAACAGTTGATCTACAAAGAGTGGAACGTGTCGGAAACTGGAAATCTGGATTCAGATTTTATTCGGGTGCAAAAATGATCCCTAAAGACAAAACTTTGAGCAGTACCTACAGACCGTTCCAGAGATGATGTAACTTTTTTGTTAAATCGTGTTTTGGGTAAAACTGTTAACCTACAGTCTTTGGGCTAGAACAGGGGTGAGCAACCTTTTGAAGCAACGGGCCACTTTTAATTTGAAATTGTTTCGGCGGGCCGCATCAAGATAAAATTTAAGTAATAATAGTTTGCAGAACTTTACGTTATTCTTTATAACAACAAAATTTTGATTAAAAAAAATTAAAAAGGATAAAACACATATTCATGTGGTTGCATAACTATTTTTTATTCAATTAAAGCTGATTAAACCAGCCAAAATTGATTAGGTTTATCAATAAATCTTGATAATTTTCCAATAATTTAAATGTTTTGAGTGATTTGAAATGGTTAGCGAATATTATTTTTTTTTTTTCAAAAAGGAAATATCATTTGCTTCTGTTTTATTAATTAAAATCGAAAAGTTTTGTAAGTCTTTCTATGCTTCCTTCAATGATTTGAACCGTTTTCTGAGAAACCCCATTTTTTGTTCGAACCGATGCGACGGTTTTTTTTTCGTGATCACTTAAATTTAAAATGCTCATGGAGCTTAACCATAGCGATTTTTTTCTATGCACATTTTCGGAAAGCTATTATCCCAACTAATTTGGATTTGGTCGTGAAGCCTCAATTTTTTTTCTATAAACGGGGATTTTTTAAGTTTGAAGTTTCTTATGAAATAATTGCATTGAGATGTTGAGCAAGGTTTCAAATTTATCGAGAAAACATTTTTCAACCAGAGTAGTCAATGTAACAGATTTCATTAATTTTTAATTAAATTTGGATACCTCTGGGATAGGCTTTTTTAGGATGAATCATGAAAATCTTATGACTTTGGAAATGTGGATGTCAAATTTTTAAGTTAAATGACTCTTTTTAATCAATATTTTGCATGATTTGCCTATGAAATTTCTGAAAATAGCATCACACATAACACAAGTTAAAAAAATTCTCATTTTTCCGAGGTGCAAGGAATCTCAGAACTGATTTTGACTTATTCAGGAGCGCTGAATCCAAATATGTATTCAATAAGTTTGTTTGTCAGCTCTAGTTTTCGAGATGACTTAAAAAATTGCTAAAAAATTTGCTATTCAATTTACATAATTTTTTATTTTACAAAACTGTTAAACACAAAGATTTATTGACTCGATTATCAACTTTCAAAAAAACCACGAGTAATTTTGAATTCTGAGAGAAAAAAAAGATTTGGAAATTTTTTTTGTTATTCAAACCTGCGAAAACTGGGAATTTATACGAAATTTTAAAGAAAAATCAAACTAAATTGAATCTTTGATATATTCAAAATCGTAAGTCAAATCATTTCGCAGTCTTCAACAAACTTGCTCAAAAAATTAAAATCTTCAATATTCAATAACATTCTTTAAAGAGGTCAGAAGAAGTTGTTATGGTTAATTTTTAGAATATCTATAAATTGTAGAATTTAATTGAATCTGTGAAACAAGAATATCTTGACAATATCTGAGTTCTTGATTGAAAAAAGAGTAGTAAATTGATTGAAAATCATCTTTTGATTATTCTGTAGGTTTATTGGTTTATCATTTAGGAAAGATCGATTTTACCCAAAATTGATCAATATAAAAATTTCCACACGCCATATTACCGAAACTAGAAGCGCGAGGAAGAATGACCCTCACGGGTTAAACTCCTATCAAAAAGAAAAAAAAAGAAACTAGAAGCGATAGCCAAGTTATTTATATATTATGTTTTTGGTTTAGTAGGGACTGCTATTTAATGAAAAATAACAATATATTACAGAAAAAAATCGTGAAATAAATTAAATTTGATATAAGCTTCGCGGGCCGCACAATCCTGTCTCAAGGGCCGCATGCGGCCCGCGGGCCGCGTGTTGCTCACCCCTGGGCTAGAAGATGAAAGGGTGAAAGATAATTGGTCTTAAAGAGCATAGGGTATCTATTTGGCCTATCCTTCCCTTGGCCTAAAGTCCATTAGATCTAACAAACATGCGGTCTTACTTCCATCGACTGAGTAGACATCATCTATTGACCGAACAACCTTATGATCCATTCCAACCAGTGTATAGACCCATTCGGTTCCAGGTTGTAGCTGAACGGGCCATAAAAAGGCTTCGAAGATGCCAATGTCTCGAATCAGGGCTGGAGGATAGCGTACGATTCGAAGCAGAAAGAGGAACTAAAATCGAAAGAGCTAACCTTTGAACTCAAACCTCAAAGACGAAGTCCATAGGTAATGTAGAGTACCTGTAGAGTATAAGGCGAATAAATAAAAAAAATATGAAAAATTAATGGTAATTAGTTTCAGTGCAGTAACGCTCCACAAACAGCTCTTCATGTACTCTTCAGAGTGGCTGTAGAATCAGTTCCTCCAGAATCAGTTTCTCCACACACGCACACACTGGAGGTCTAATCGTTTCCGATCAAGTGAAAAGAGAGACTTGTAGCAAAAAGAATCTTCGTGTGCATTTGCTGTTGAGAGAGCAGAGAGCAAGAATTGCTCTACCTGAACGACGGACGAAGAATTCGCATTGCGCGAACATAGTCAGTTTTTGAAGAGATGTTGAGTTATCGAGTTGTCTTCGACGAGAAACGGACCGGGAAAAATTAGTGTTTCTGGATGCTACACTACCTATATTATGGAAGAGAGAGAACGTACAACAAAACAAGATACAACCAGAAAGACGAATTTCGGTGGCAAAGAGCACCACCTTCAAAGCGCTTCGATGAAATTTGGCTGGCAACGATTCAGATTTGGCATAATTGGGTAATTAGTTTGGCAATTTAGAATAACGTTCGAACGATGGAACTGGATGGTGTTCAAACCAGTCCCGGAGTTGCAAATGGCTTGAACGGCCACATGGTTGCACTGGTTTCATGACCTATGTTGCAAGACTTCAGACGGCATTAACTGGATAATCAACAGTGTGTAACAGGGTAGGAGAAGAAAAAATATCGTCAGATGAAGTAGGTTTTTTGGTAGCTCTGTCAAAACTGAAGGTAGGACTTGACGAATGTAGAAGAAATTTCCACAGAGAGAGATTAAAAATGTCTCATTTGGTAGTTCAATCTATCGTTAACTCAGGGTCGGCTTCACTTGCTGCAGAGGGACGGAGGGACTAGCAAACATATGGAACTAGAACCAAGATGCCCAAGGGGGGTTTCTGACGTGTTGGGGTTTTGATACGGTACTACTTGCCGAGGTGCCGATGGCAATGAAAGTTGACTGGTTGGGTCTTTGGTGGTGGTCGTGTAGTCTTGGAATACTCGGAGAATGCCTGAACCATGGACGCGCGTGGTGATACCTGCGCCACTATGGGTTCCTTGAGATGTCGAACTACCAGCGCGCCTAGCTTTCCCGATCGGCAGCAATGAACTGCCGGATCTTTCGAAATCGTAGGGTATAGATCCTCGTCCCGATGGCTCGGTAGGAGGCGAGCCAAGCTTACCTCCACAGCGAAAACAAGGCCGGAACTAGGGACAGCGCTATAGAACGGACCTTCGGATTGAGGACTTCAGTATGCCAAGAACCTAGTGTGGTCGTGGGGTCTTTGGTGCTTGGACCGGACGGAGCCGTAAGATTTCTGGGCCCGTTGGTGATCTGTTCCGGTACGATTTAGCGACAAGTGCATTTCCCAGACCACGTGGATTTACTCGGACTGGTTTTGCCGGCTAACGAACCTGCTCCTCCGCACAGATCAGAGACTACTCTTAGAATGATCCGTGCCTCCTTCGGTGCCTTTTCTCGTTCGCTCCAAAAACATCATCACTCCGGTTAAAAAAAATAACCTGTACAGGCAAACTATTCGAAACTACATCCCCCAAATTGCACCCACAAGCCAAGTCACTCCGATCGCTGCACCCGGTCGACCATCTGTTAAATATTCCTACAACGCTTTGATTTGACTACGACATCCTACTATCTTCCTTTCGCATCGCCAACGGTGATATGGCTGATTCGTGTCGACTACTGACCTATCAGGTTCTTCACCGGGACGCAACACTCCAGGCCTTTCGGAGACCCCTGAGCCCGTCGACTCAGTCGCGCTGATTCCAGCCAGCGGCATCAGTCGTCCCGGCCCTGAATTCGATTGCGGCGACGACGTTCTTCAGCCTGCATCGACAGGCA
This sequence comes from Uranotaenia lowii, assembly GCF_029784155.1. NCBI lineage: Eukaryota > Metazoa > Arthropoda > Insecta > Diptera > Culicidae > Uranotaenia > Uranotaenia lowii. Next base: position 162,650,599 of record NC_073691.1, on the reverse strand, counting down.
AGTATCCTGTCCATATCCTTTGGAACTTTCCCACCGGGTGACGCTATTTTGGTTTCCAGTCGTACCAATAAGGCTGATTCTAGCCTGTATCACTTTGAAAACCACCCACCCAACGAGAACATCTCCAATTATCCTGGGGCTTCTGCACCGAGACGCAATGAGTTAGGCATTTTGGAAACCCCTGGAGCCCTTCGACTCGAGCTGATTCCAGCCAACGTCATAAGTCGTCCGGCACTGAATTCGTCTGCGGGGTTCTCCAGCCGGAGAATTCATGCAAGTACATATGATACCCTTGATTGCATTCCTGTGCCTGACGATGTTCTCCCTTCCAGTTTAGATCCCATCACTCCATTCTGATATTAATGTCGGGGGTATGACTTCCTGTATGACCGACTCGAAACTTCGTGTTCTTGCTATGACATCATCGCCTTCACGGAAACATGACTGACCGCACAATATCAAGTCTGATCTTCGTCAATGGTTACGCAGTGTTTTCGTGTTACCGTAGTGTCAGTAACGGCAAAATATTCGGCGGAGGCGGGGTGCTTCTTGCCGTGAAGTCGAATCTCCCAGAGCAGCTCATCGACGGTTATTCCTGGTGTGATCTGGAACTTGTATGGGTTCACATTGGACTTGTAGACCGAAAACTGTACGTTTGCGTACTGTACTTGCAACCCGATCGCTCAAGAGATGTTGCCCTCGCTGAGTCGTTTTTACGCCGCATCTTCGAAGTAAGCTCCTTCTGCGCTTCAGAAGATGACATACTTGTCATTGATGACTTCAATATGCCCAGTTTAAAGTTCGGCGCCTTCAAACATCATATTGGACTCCCTGCTAGTGGCTAGTGAACGGTAGACAATGTGCAACTCGAGACCCCATACACCCAACCCTCTGGTAGTGGTCTTATCACCTCTTGTCTGCAACTCCGATTTTCTACCTCCCCGTGGTGCTAGCTGGAGTGCGAGCAACCTTAGCGGAGATCGGGTACCCAACCCCGGTGGATGCTTTGGTCGCATGCAGACTGAGTCAGGGGGCTTCGTACGCGTCTGTTCTCCATGTCAGGGGCGGCGTGCGGAGTGCAACAACATCCTGGTGGTGTTCGGGACCCAAATCAGCAACATCACGACGGTCCTCTTGCGAGAGAGTGGGGTTAGCTGCGGGCCTTGCGAGCCCGTGACTAAAAAAAACATAAGCAACGAACAACGAACAACAAATTTCGGATGGAAATCGGCAAAGACCCACGCGACGAAAAGGGACTAGCGATTGGAAACTTGGAACATGGAACTGCCGATCTATTAATTTTGTGGGCAGTACCCACGGGCTCTCCAACGAATTGAAGAGCCGCAAATTCGACATCGTAGCGCTGCAGGAGGTATGCTGGAAGGGCTCCACGGTACGAACGTACCCAGATGGTCGTGCCATCTACCAGAGCTGTGGCAACACACACGAGCTTGGAACAGCTTTTATAGTGATGGGAAAGATGCAAAAGCGCGTGATCGGGTGGTGGCCGATCAACTCACGAATGTGCCGGTTGAGAATCAAGGGCCGGTTCTTCAACATCAGCATCATCAACGTGCACAGCCCTCACCTCGGAAGTACCGGTGACGACAAAGACGAATTTTACGCGCAGCTGGAGCGTGAATACGACCGTTGCCCAAAACATGATATCAAGATCGTCATCGGGGATTTCAATGCTCAGGTCGGCCAGGAGGAGGAATTCAAACCGACAATTGGAAGGTTCAGCGCGCACCAGCTGACCAACGAAAACGGCCTCAGACTTATCGATTTCGCCGCCTCCAAACGAATGGCCGTACGTAGTACCTTTTTCCAGCACCGCCTCCCACACAAGTACACCTGGAGATCACCGTACCAAACTCAATCACAGATCGACCACGTTTTGATCGACAGCCGGCACTTCTCGGACATAATCGACGTCAGATCCTGTCGGGGCGCCAACATCGAGTCGGACCATTATCTGGTGATGGTGAAGATGCGCCCAAAACTCTCCGTAGTAAACAACACGCGAAACCGGCGCCCGCCTCGGTTAAATATCGCGCGACTGAAGCAACCTGAGGTCGCGGCAAACTACGCTCAATCGGTCGAAGCAGCGCTGCCGGCAGAGGGCGAGCTTGACGAAGCCCCTCTCGAGGACTGTTGGGATACCATCAAAACAGCCATCAACAGTGCTGCGGAGAACGTCATCGGTTATGTAGAGCGATCTCGACGCAACAACTGGTTCGACGAGGAGTGTAGGAGGGCGATGGACGAAAAGAATGCCACGCGGGCGGCAGTAGTGAAAAGTGGCACCCGTCGAAATGTGGAAAATCACCGACAGTGGAGAGGCAGCGAATCCGAATTATCCAGGAGAAAATGCGTCGCCTGGAGGAGGAGGACCTCGAGGAGCTGGAGCAGTTGCATCGATCCCAAGAAACACGAAAGTTCTATCAGAAACTCAACGCATCTCGCAAACGCTTCGTGCCGCAAGCCGAAATGTGTCTGGATAAGGACGGAGGCATCCTGACGGACAATTGTGAGGTGATAAAAAAGTGGAAGCAGTACTTCGATGAATACCTGAACGGCGCAAATGCAGGAGACCAAAACAGTAGAGGGAGCCTATCCCAACGATGCAAGGAGGGGGTAATATGCCCCATCTACAAGAAGGGAGACAAATTGGACGATCACTGCCCTCAATGCCGCCCACAAAGTGCTGTCCCAATCCTACACCGCCACCTAACACAACAAGCAAACAGATTCGAGGGAAGTCATAAAACCGGCTGCATCGAGGGACGATCGAAGACAGACCAGATCTTTACATTACGGCAATTTCTCCAAAAATGCCGTGAACAGCAAGTCCCTACGCACAATCTATTCATCGACTTCGAAGCTGCCTACGACAAGATCGACCGTGACGAGCTATAGAAAATCATGGAACGAACGGCTTTTCCGGGAAGCTGACCGAGTTGATCAAGGCGACGGTGGATGGAACGCAGGGCTGTGTGCGGATTTCAAATGAATTGTCGAGTTCATTCGAATCGCGCAGGGGGCTTTGACAAAGTGATGGTCTATCCTGCATGATGTTCAACGTGGCGCTAGAAGGTGTTATTCGACGAGCGGTGGGCAAAATGCGGGGCACGTTTTTCAACAGATCCAGTCAACTTATTTGCTTTGCCGATGACATTGATATAGTCGGCAGATCATCAGCGGTGGTGGAGGAGAACTACCGCAAACTGAAACGCGAAGCAGGAAGGATTGGGATAATGATTAATACGTCCCAGACGAAGTATATGCTGCACTGTGGATCAGAGACTGGCCGAACCCGCTTGTCCAATAATAACAAGGTCACGATCGATGGCAACGGGCTCTCGCACGAAGTGTAATCTGTACATACACTCATTAGACTTGTTGTTCTCTACGGGCACGAGACATGGATATTGTTCAAGGAGGAACTGCGAACCATCTTTGGAGGCGTGCATGAGATTGGAGTGTGGAGGTGAAGGACGAACTACGAACTCGCGCGACACCATGGCGCACCCAGTGTTCAGAAGGTGGTGAAGGCTGGCCGGATACGCTGGAATTTTTCAATCACAGTTCGTCAACAGAGTCCGATTCGGCCTCGTTAATTGAATTCCATCGAATTTCAAAGACCATCCGGCATGAATCACTCAATTATAAACAAGATCATTAATTACTGGCCCTTCAACGAACTGACAGTCAACAACAACCATTCCTGAAATCAGATTTCCAAACGGTGCTGTGGGCCTGGCTGTGTGCTATCACGGATTGAAATGTAACTGATTGTTGCCCGGACAAAGTGAACAATGTTTGTTTCATTCCGTTTGATATCGATTGACACGAAATTCTTGTTTACTGATAAATCGAGAAAAACCCAAAACCAAAAAAAAAAAAATACCCATCAGCCAACACCACTCGGAAAAAGGAATCTCGGATCAGGTCTACCGATTTCCGGTTCGGTAATGAGTTACGACTTTTAATTGGAATTGGTCCAATGGTAAACATCAATTGACGTTTGGTATTTACCGCGGCGATTTAATTTTCGAAAATCAATTCAATTTATAATAAAGGTTTCTGATAAATGTTTTTTTTTCAAACGTCGGCAAATGCGATAGGGAAATTGAAATGAACTTTTCCCGTTATAAACTTTCGATTTTCTGACCTTCTATCTGAATGATTGTTGGTCTTTCTAAATTTCTGACTTCTGGCCTTCTGATTATCTGATTTATGACTATCTGCCTTGACTCTCGGACTTTCTGGCCTTCAGTGTCTCTGATTTTTTGGCATTCTGACAATCCTATTTTCTTATTGTATTGCGTCCTAATTTTCTACTTTTAATTTGAATTTCTGACTCACTGAACTTTTAACTTTCCGACTTTCTGACATTCTGAATTTTTGGCAACCTGAAATTCTGATTTTCTGAATTTCTACTTTTCTGAATTTCAGCCTCTTCGATTTTATGACTTTCTGACTATCTGACTTTCTTAATTTATGACTTTCTGACTTTGTGACTTTCTGACTTTCTGACTTTCTGACATTCTGACTTCTGGCTTTCTGGCTTTCTGAATTTCTGACATTCTGGCTTTCTGAATTTCTGATTTTCTGACTTTCTGACATTCTGACTTTCTGACTTTCTGGCTTTCTGAATTTCTGACTATCTGACTTTCTGACTTTCTGACTATCTGACTTTCTGACTTTTTGACTTTCTGACTTTCTTACTTTCTGACATTCTGACTTTATGACTTTTTGACTTTCTGACTTTCTGACTTTCTGACTTTCAGAATTTCTGACTATCTGACTTTCTGACTTTCTGACTTTCTGACTTTCTGACTTTCTGACTTTCTGACTTTCTGACTTTCTGACTTTCTGACTTTCTGACTTTCTGGCTTTCTGATTTACCGACTTTCTGATTTTCTGGCTTTTTGACTTTCTTACTTTCTGACCTTCTGACTTTCTGACTTTCTGGCTTTCTGAATTTCTGACTTTCTGACTTTCTGATTTTCTGACTTTTTGACTTTCTGATTTCCTGACTTTCGAACATTCTGACTTTTTGACTTCCTGAATTTCTGACTTATTGACTTACTGACTTTCTGCCTTTCTGACTTTCTGACTTTCTGATTTTCTGATTTTCTGATTTTCTGACTTTCTGACTTTCAGACTTTCAGACATTCTGAATTTATGACCTTCTAACTTTCTGACTTTCTGACTTTCTGACATGTTGACTTTTTGACTTTCTGTCTTTCTGACTTTTTGGCTTTCTTACTTTCTGACTTTCTGACATTCTGACATTCTGAATTTCTGAATTTTTGACTTTCTGACTTTCTGACTTTCTGACTTTCTGACTTCTGACTTTCTGACTTTCTGACTTTCTGACTTTCTGACTTTCTGACTTTCTTACTTTCTGACTTTCTGACTTCCTGACTTTCTGGCTTTCTGACTTCCTGACTTACTATCTTTCTGACGTTCTTACTTTCTTACTTTCTGAATTTCTGAATTTCTGGCTTTCTGACTTTCTGACTTTCTGACTTTCTGACTTTTTGACTTTCTGACTTTCTGACTTTCTGATTTTCCGACTTTCTGACTTTCTGACTTTCTGAATTTTTCACTTTCTTACTATCTGAATTTTCGACTTTCTGGCATTCTTATTTTTTGAATTTCCGACTTTCAGACATTCTGACATTCTGAATTTCTGACTTTCTGACTTTCTGACGTTTTGACTTTCTGACGTTATGACTTTCTGACTTTCTGACTTTCTTACTTTCTGACTTTCAGACTTTCTGACTGTCTGACATTCTTATTTTCAAACTTTTGACTTTCTGACATTCTGACTGTCGGACTTTCTGACATTCTGGCTTTCTGACTTTATGACTTTCAGATTTTCTGACTTTCTATTTTTCTGACTTTCTATTTTTCTGACTTACTATTTTTCTGACTTTCTGACTTTCTAGCTTTCGGACTTTCTGATTTTATGACTTTCGGACTTTCATTCTGACATTCTGACTTTTTGACTTTCTGACTTTCGGATTTTTTGACTTTCATACTATCTATATTTTTGACCTTCTGATATTCTGATTTCCTGAATTTTTTACTTTCTGACTTTTTGATTTTCTGACTGTCTGACATTCTTATTTTCAGACTTTTTGACTTTCTGACATTCTTTCTTTCTGACTTTCTGAATTTTTGACTTTTTTACGATCTGAATTTTTGACTTTCTGTCATTCTGTTTTTCTGAATTTTTGACTTTCTGACTTTTTGACTTTCTGACTTTTTGACTTTCTGACTTTCCAACTTTCTGACTTTTTGTCTTTCAGACTTTCTGACTTTCAGACTTTCTGATTTGCCTACAATTCGAATTTCTGACATTCTGACTTTCTGACTTTTGAACTTTCTGACTTTTTGACTTTCTGACTTTCTGTTTTTCTGACATTCTTATTTTCAGACTTTCAGACTTTTTGAATTTCTGACTTGCAAACTTTTTGTCTTCCCAATTTTCTAATTTTCTGACTTTCAGACTTTCTGACTTTTTCACATTCTAACTTTTTGACTTTTGACTTTTTGATTTTCTGTAATCCTTTTTTCTGAATTTCTGACATTCTTACTTGTTGACTTTCTGACTTTCTGCTTATTTTGTTCTTTATAAATTTAGACTTTCTAGATTCTTAACTTATTGAGAATTTTAACTTATTTCTTTCTCAATTTTTGTCTTTCTTCCTCTCTAATTGCTGAATTTTTTGGCTGACTTAATGTGATATTTGTTCGACTCCACTGCTTATGTGGGATGTAATATCGAAAAACAGTTGATTGTTTGAGTCTAGTCACTGCACGTAAGTCGGTTCTCGATAGCCTTCGTTGAAACTAAAGTAAGGTTGCCATAAATTTTCCAGCATTTTATCTCAAAATCAGGCACAGCCTGGATTGATTTGAAAATTGCCAGCCCAAAATCCGGCAACATCCGGGCAAATTTGGTCAAAACCTAGAAATTATTCTACAAAAAATAAAAAAAAAACCCTTTTTTTCAAAAACCATCAACAGATTTTTATTCGTTTTTAAGGCTTCAAAAAAAAAACGTTTCTGGTTAATGTTTTAAAACTTGTTTTAAAAATGTCCTTTTGAAATTCAGAAATAAAAAAAATTCATTAATACAAATTGAGTTTTTTGCTTGATTCGTATTTGATACAAAATTTCAAGTCCGCATAAAACTGGACAATCTGACAAGCTTATCAAAAGTCAAAATTATTTCTCACGGTCGCCATTCAATGAGATTTTTTAAAGATTCATTTTTTTTTCTTTCTCCTGAAATAAAAAATTAAGTTTCGAGTTCTCCGCTGTGTTAAAAATTTCCTTTGAATCGTCATCTTTCTGAACCACTCTAAAAGCAACGGGCAAATAGCGAGCCATGCGCACCAGCTTTCGGGCCCCAAAAGTGACTCAAAAAGTCAAAGAGCTCTCTTGGTTGCTTCCTTTGATGTCGGTCGAAAATGGAGTCGGCATTGCAATTCTTAGTACCTAGTAACGCGAACCCCTACGGCCGTACTAAGAGAAAGCAAACACAGTTTTTTGCCATCATATGCCCTTCATTGTTGTTGTTTGCAAGATGAGAGCCTTTACGTCGTTACTATTAGCCTAGTTTTGAGAAAAGTTTCCCGCTTCAATCATTCTTCCATTCTTCTCCGGGATCCAGTTTCTGGTAAAGTTTTTTTTTAGAATTCATTCATTTGCCTCTAATTTTCCAGTTCCACTTCTAGAGATTCCGAAAAAGAGATGATGAAAACCGGGAGGTAGGAATGTTGGTCCAAAGTTTCTTAGCGTTGGAGCCAACGACGACGATGTTTAAATGAAAAATAATGTTCAAGAATTAATGAACGCGCGTTCTGTCTGCAAGTACACGGCTCCTGGCTCCAGATACGAGAGTTTGTGTGTAAAAAGAGTAGCAGCTATTTACTACCGCACGGGTGGAGTTTTTAGTTTCCGGTTGATGGTTGACGAAAGTTTCCGGTTGCGGTGCCAGGGAGAGAATAAGAACCAAGGGAAAAAGTACCGACCCTCCCCCCGCAAAAAGCGTCACAACTAATTAATGTTGTTTTCCGAGCCCGAGCTCCGTTTTTCTTCATTTGCGATGCTTCGTTCGACCGTGGTGCTCGAAAAACAACCAGGATACAAACTCTCTCGAACTTCAATGAGACAAACGTAGTTCTTGTTTCTTTGCACAGTTTTCCAACATCCACTCGAGAAACGATTGAACTGGTACTGGGGTTTTTTTTCTACAAAGAAGTTTTTTTGTTGTTGGAATTTTTCAACTTATATTTATCAATCGTACAGGTTGAATAAATTCCCTGGAACAGTTTCAAGTTCATCAGAGTTCTTGAGCTGCAATTGATTTAAAGGTAAATTTAAATAAAAAAAAAACTTATGAATAACCATTCTTGAAGCAACTGTACGCTCACAAATTTCAGAGCAAACCCACAAAAATCTGTCGAATGAATTCCCTCAAAATGTGAATCATGATTGTGGTTTTTCAAGGACTTTCGGTTCCGTCTATAGAAGCTGAAAAACTATTACCATTATACTTCTGTAGGTGTAAGTCTGTCTGCGAAGAAATCTACATACATAACCCTACACCCAAAACATAAAAGTAACTTATTGATATGAACGTTTCGAATGATACCCTTTAGGTTTGATAGTTTTACTGATAAATTCAAGGTCAGCGTAAAAAAATTTGGAAAAATTAAATTTTGAAATACTAATCTGTGGGTGCATGGAAACATCGGAATGGATCTGAATGTTAAAAATTGCCGCTCAACCAGCCCTCAAATGGACTGCACTGATCCGACACATGTCTATGTTTGACCGCATGGTTTTTCATATGAAGTTAAATTTGCGAGTAGATGGAAAGGGATGGAAACGTTTAAATTACCATTTGTAAGAGTAAATTTCAAACACCCAAAAGATTTAATGAAGGAAATGGAACCGCGAAAGTTCAACATTTGATGTATCCAACTTGGTTCATGAAAATTACATGGATCGACAGTTGAATGATTTGCAGCACAGTGCTTTGATAACGGGACTCAAGCTGAGTTTATCCCGGAGGTACTCTTGTGTCCATATTGGTCACCTTCAGTTAATAAAAGATCTAACTCGTAGTGTGCTCAAAGCAGGTAAACGAAGAAACATTTGGTCCTTCGAGCCGGATTTCGGACCTACGTTTCTCGCAGCTTCCTACTTCCCTTGGACGACACAAGACTTGGCCACACTTCAAAGCTGTTTCAAGGCCTCATGCTCAGGCCCAGGAATTCAGAAAGAGTCCAGAATATTATTTCGAGAGCATCTACGTAACCTGGTAGATCAATGCTTCAATCATGGTAACTTTCTCTACCCGGATCCATTACGCTCAACTTTTTCGACCCAATCAAACGTCATACTAGACTCCCTGAGTACAGCGACTTTGCGGCAGATTAACAGCGTGACAAACGAAAACGGCCGTTTGTTTGATTTCTGCTTTGCCAGCGATGGGACTCGTGTACCGTCTGTTGTTATCGCTCCTGATCCTGCTTTATTGGTCTCGCTTGATGTCACTTTTAGACTTGTTCCCGTCGCAAAATTAGCACCCTTCTATCTTGACTGCAAGTATGTCGACTTGACGAGATTTCTCGTACCCTGGTTTCCATCGACTGGGAATCTGAGCTCCACTTATGTGATCCCAACGATCGTCACGTACCAAAACACACAACTGAAAAGAATATACGGTCTGCCAACCCAAATGTTTCTGGATGACATACGGGGAACAACTGGCCGTGGAGTCTGTTATCTTTTTGCTGAGAAATTCTCGCCTATCTAAAATACAGCGTCGAAATACCCTGCGGTAGCCTGACGTCATAGTTCGGCAGATTTCCAAAATAGTTGAGGTGCTATATACGCACAAATCAGCTGATTCTCTCATACTGCTCGAGGTGCACCCATGAAACGATACAGAAGATGGAACCGTATTTTCAAGGCGGCGGCTATTCATGAACTTCCATCAGCTAGATGGATCTCGCTTAACGTTGCGTTCGATGTTTGATATGTATCGTTTAAAGGCAGTATTTCGCAGGGCTGAGTACTCAACTTCCAAACGAGATAAGATCGATTTTTTTTGATCGGATTTTTCCTTGCAGTAACGTTTCCGGGCTTTGCGAACTGAATTACGGCTTCTTCGTAGTTCAGAGTTCCACCAAGGGAGCTTGAACGATTTATGTCGGTTTGGTCGTCTAGGAGGGGTGTTCTCACGCAGTATACCCCAAAGTTGGTCATAAAAGGTGGAAAGTGCACTATCGATATCCAGATTGGCAAACGCTGGGTGCCATTTTTTTTCGGCTAGCGAATCTATCACACGATCGGTATCACAGTGCGTAAAATCTAAGCTGCAAGTATCGGGGCGAACTGTGTCGATAATCTCTTCATAAGTATTGTCAATCAATGAAATTGAAGAATGATTATGTTGATCGGTGTTTAAAATGGCGTGTGGTGGGTTCACATCTTCTGCAAGATCTGGTTTATTCGAAAATATGAGGTCGAGGATTCTGCCATTGACATTTACGAGCGAACACATCTGAGATAAACAAGATGCAATAGTGCACTCAATTACAGCCAGTTCCTGTTCGGCTGAGGCGTTTACTGGCAGAAAACTATCTGTATCCTCGTCAAAACTACATGTTTAAGTTCGGTAGGTTATAATCTCCGGCTACGACGATAACATCTTGACAAGTTGCGGTACTCGTTAGTAGATCAATTGCTGACGTATAGGACGAATATTGAGCAGTTTCGCAATTAGGTCTAAAGTAAACACAGCACAAGTAGACGAAACGGCATTGGTCTTTGATTCGAACAACGATTTTTTTTTCTAGATGATCACATCCAGGTACTGCTATAGAGACTGCATAGATGCCATGTCTAACTGCAATCAATACGCCACAACCTCTGGCTGGGCACCTTGGCTAGTGAACGGTAGACAATGTGCAACTCGAGACCCCATACACCCAACCTTCGGGTAGTGGTCATATCACCTCTTGTCTGCAACTCCGATTCTCTACCTCCCTGTGGTGCTAGCTGGGGTGCGAGCAACCTTAGCGGAGATCGGGTACCCAACCCCGGTGGATGGTTTGGTCGCATGCAGACTGAGTCAGGGGGCATCGTACGCGTCTGTTCTCCATGTCAGGGGCGGCGTGCGGAGTGCCACAACGTCCTGGTGGTGTTCGGGACCCAAAACAGCAACATCACGACGGTCCTCCTGCGAGATAGTGAGGTTAGCTGCGGGCCTTGCGAGCCCGTGACTACAAAAAACATAAGCAACGAACAACGAACAACAAATTTCGGATGGAAATCGGCAAAGACCCACGCGACGAAAAGGGACTAGCGATTGGAAACTTGGAACAAGGAACTGCCGATCTCTAAATTTTGTGGGCAGTACCCACGTGCTCTCCAACGAATTGAAGAGCCGCAAATTCGACATCGTAGCGCTGCAGGAGGTATGCTGGAAGGGCTCCACGGTACGAACGTATCCAGATGGTCGTGCCATCTACCAGAGCTGCGGCAACACACACGAGCTTGGAACAGCTTTTATAGTGATGGGAAAGATGCAAAAGGGCGTTATCGGGTGGTGGCCGATCAACTCACGAATGTGCCGGTTGAGAATCAAGGGCCGGTTCTTCAACATCAGCATCATCAACCTGCACAGCCCTCACCTCGGAAGTACCGGTGACGACAAAGACGAATTCTACGCGCAGCTGGAGCGTGAATACGACCGTTGCTTAAAAAATGATATCAAGATCGTCATCGGGGATTTCAATGCTCAGGTCGGCCAGGAGGAGGAATTCAAACCGACAATTGGAAGGTTCAGTGCGCACCAGCTGATCAACGAAAACGACCTCAGACTTATTGATTTCGCCGCCTCCAAACGAATGGCCGTACGTAGTACCTTTTTTCAGCACCGCCTCCCACACAAGTACACCTGGAGATCACCGTACCAAACTCAATCACAGATCGACCACGTTTTGATCGAAAGCCGGCACTTCTCGGACATCATCGACGTCAGATCCTGTCGGGGCGCCAACATCGAGTCGGATCTGGTGATGGTGAAGATGCGCCCAAAACTCTCCGTAGTAAACAACACGCGAAACCGGCGCCCGCCTCGGTTAAATATCGCGCGACTGAAGCAACCTGAGGTCGCGGCAGACTACGCGCAATCGGTCGAAGTAGCGCTGCCGGCAGAGGGCGAGCTTGACGAAGCCCCTCTCGAGGACTGTTAGGATACCATCAAAACAGCCATCAACAGTGCTGCGGAGAACGTCATCGGTTATGTGGAGCGATCTCGACGGAACGACTGGTTCGACGAGGAGTGTAGGAGGGTGATGGACGAAGAGAATACCGCGCGGGCGGCAGTAGTGCAAAGAGGCGCCCGTCGAAATGTAGAAAATCACCGACAGCGGAAGAGGCAGCGAGTCCGACTTTTCCAGGAGAAAAAGCGCCGCCTAGAGGAGGAGGAGCTCGAGGAGCTGGAGCAGCTGCATCGTTCCCAAGAAACACGAAAGTTTTATCAGAAACTCAACACATCCCGCAAAGGCTTCGTGCCACAAGCCGAAATGTGCCGGAATAAGGACGGGGGCATCCTGATGGACAATCATGAGGTGATCAAAAGGTGGAAGCAGCACTTCGATGAACATCTGAACGGCGCACATGCAGGAGATCAAGACGGTGGGGGAAGGTACATCGCCGGCGTAGCCAACGACGAAGAGGAGCCACTCCCAACGATGAGTGAAGTTAAGGAAGCCATTTGCCAGCTGAATAGAAACAAGTCGGCTGGGAAGGATGGCATCGCAGCTGAACTCATCAAAATGGGCCCGGACAGGTTGGCCGATTGCCTACACCGGTTGATAGTCCGGATCTGGAACATAGAACAGCTACCAGAGGAGTGGAAGGAGGGGGTAATATGCCCCATTTACAAGAAGGGCGACAAATTGGACTGTGAGAACTACCGAGCGATCACTGTCCTCAATGCCGCCTGCAAAGTGTTGTCCCGAATCCTACTCCGCCGCCTAACGCCACAAGCAAACAGATTCGTGGGAAGTCATCAGGCCGGCTTCATGGAGGGACGGTCAACGACGGACCAGATATTCACATTACGGCAAATCCTCCAAAAATGCCGTGAACACCAGGTCCCTACGCACCATCTATTCATCGACCTCAAAGCCGCATACGACACGATCGACCGTAACGAGCTATGGAAAATCATGGACGAGAACGGCTTTTCCGGGAAGCTGATCAGACTGATCAAAGCGACGATGGATGGAAGGCAGTGCTGTGTGCGGATTTCGGGTGAATTGTCGAGTTCATTCGAATCGCGCAGGGGGTTTCGAAAAGGTGATGGTCTATCCTGCATGATGTTCAACGTGGCGCTAGAAGGTGTTATTCGACGAGCGGTGGGCGAAAGGCGGGGCACGATTTTCAACAAATCCAGTCAACTTATCTGCTTTGCCGATGACATTGATATAGTCGGCAGATCATCTGCGGCGGCGGGGGAGATCTACCGCAAACTGAAACGCGAAGCAGGAAGGATTGGGTAGATAATTAATACGTCCAAGACGAAGTACATGCTGGCCTGCGGATCCGAGACCGACCGAACCCGCTTGTCCAGTAATAACAAGGTCACGATCGATGGCGACGAGCTGGAGATAGTCAAGACTTTGTCTATCTCGGCTCACTGGTGACCGCAGACAATGACACCGGCCGTGAGATCCGGAGGCGAATTATCAGCGGAAGTCGTGCCTACTATGGACTCCACAAACAACTGTGGTCGAGAAGACTTAGCCCTCGCACGAAATGTATCCTGTATATGACGCTCATTAGACCGGTTGTTCTTTACGGGCACGAGACTTGGATATTGCTCGAGGAGGACCTGCGTACACTCGGAGTATTTGAGCGATGAGTGTTAAGAACCATCTTTGGCGGCGTACAGGAGAACGAAGTGTGGAGGCGAAGGATGAACCACGAGCTCGCGTGACTCTACGGCGAACCCAGTATCCAGAAGGTGGTGAAAGCTGGCCGGATACGCTGGACAGGACATGTTGCGAGAATGCCGGACGACTGTCCTGCAAAACAGGTGTTCGCTACGAATCCGGTAGGAACAAGACGAGCGGGGGCGCCACGAGCGAGGTGGTTAGACCAAGTGGAGCGTGATCTGGTGAACGTGGGGTGCCCGAGAAATTGGAGAACGGTTGCTATGAACCGAGTGAATTTTAGGAATTATGTTCGTCAAGTTATGTCGTGGATGTACTATGTAAATACTATGTAAATAAAAAATAAATAAAACGTCACCACCTCGCCTTAGTTGACTTGTGTTTGAATTTCTGTCATTGCGGTAGATGCTGTAGTTTAAGGATAACTCAGAGTTTGCTATGTCGTCCTTCAACCAAGTTTCTGTGATCATGACAATTTCGTATTCACATGAAGAAAGCGCGAGAATTTCGAGTGTCCAAGGACTTCAAAGATGTGTATAGCTGGAAAAGCAACATTGTTCGCTCTATTCTTGAATATAAATCAGCTGTTTGGTGTCCCTACTACCAGAATCGAATGTGGCCGAACGGATCGAGGCTATAAGCGGCCCTTCTTGCGATTCGCCCTTAAACATCTACCTTGGCAAAACCCGTTTCACTTGCCAAGCTATGAACATCGATGCCGTCTCATAGACATACATAGGCACTCTTCAAGCCCGCAGAAACGCAGCACGAGCTTCTTTCGTCGCCGATCTGTTGACATCGTGAATTGACTGCCCCATGCTCCAAGAAACCATTCCTCTCATTCAGTGTGGGACCACATGAACTTAGAAACCAAGATCTTCGATTGTATTTTCTCATTCGATTGAACAATTTGGAGCTAAAAGCGCTATCATCGGTGTTATGAAAACATTCAACCATTTTTTTGAGCACTTCGACTTCGACGTTTCCAGAGATGTTTTCCGTAGTAAAGTTCTAAGTGTATTGAGAGCCCCGTAATTAGACTCAGTACTCGTTTTATATCAATTTTAAGTCATCATTTGGACCAATATGTGTTCCGTTGATTTGTAATAAATAAATAAATCAATAAATGCTCCCGAGCGCTTCAACAATCTTGAGAAGTTCAAACTGCCTCTGGAATTAGAAGAAATAAGAATTCTCCAAAAAACACCGAGCACCTGAAAGAGAGAAAGAGAGGCTCCAACGAGAGCGTTGCATCGTGCGCGTGCATCGAGTTCATCGAAAACGTACGACGGACGACAGCCAAGAACCTTCTAGGCGTTTCCAATTCGAGCGAGTGGAAAATCCCAGTTTGCATAGTGTCGTGCTGTGGGGAAATAAGCTGTGGGGAGAAGATCTTCAACGCAGTGGACATCCTTGCAACAGGGGATTAAAATACAGGAAAGTTAAACATATTCAGGTAATCCACTATACAAGGGACTACAAATCCGTTCCAGACCCTTTTTGGGTAATCCAACTAAAATGAAGGTTACTTTTTCCATTAGATCAAATTTAAAAGGAATCCAATAAAATGTAAACAAACTAGTCGAAAATTATAATCGCTCGGCTTCACTACTCACTCCGCTTCTCGGTGATGGACAGTCCTGAATCCAGGACTCCTGAGCAATGAAGAAGGTTTTAACTGGAAACCACAATCGGCTTCGTGGGTCCCCGGGGTCACATTTAGCTTGAAATCGAAAACCATTGTGACGGATTAATTCAAACGCGCGTCTCAAGAACAAAGACCAACAGTTTCATTCCAAACAGACCTCGTACCATTGCCATCTGGCCTGCTCCCGGAAAAGGCTTCTTCACTAAGCAGTTTCAGTTTTGTTCTTTTTTTGAAATTTTTTGTTTTCGAAATTTTTCATTTCTTCAGTGCTAAATCGCCAAGCATTAAAAATAGAGTTAAATTCACATTCAATTAAAAGCTAGGCACATCGTGAACCATTCCAGTGCAGCTTAGATGCAGCGAATGGTAGCTGACTTTGCTCGAAACTTCGCCGGTTCCAAAGAAGTGCCGGTGGCTGACTAAAAACCGATTGAGATTCCCGGAATTCGGGTGCTCCCAAAATCCAGAAGGAGCGCCTTAGCGCTGCTGCCCAGACAAAGCGCCAGACAAACCAAACTCGGGAACATGATTTTCATTTTCCATGGTTGCAAGTGCGGGCTTCTGGTCTCAGATTTGGGGCCACTCCGATAGGAACGGGTGCACTTTTGCACTTTGGCCATAGGAGCTGATTCGAAGCTGCAGCCGAGCAGAAAATCCTGCACAAGTCTGTCAACGGAGTGATAAGCAGGAAGAGAAGCGTTGTTCCTTTAAGCTTCTTCTATGCGGACACACAAACTTGGTGACTACTTAGTTTGGTCCATTGGGTGAGTTATGCCGGTTGAAATAGACATATCAAGAGAAAAGCATTCGTCCTTGGAAGTTAACATAATATTAATTGAAACGGATTCATCAGTACAAAAAACTGCGATACTAAAGCTATAAAGTCTTAATTTTATGTTCTTTCCTAGATTTTATATATTGAAAAACTTAATAGAAACTTCAGTATCGGCTCGCAAACTAGCAAAATTGAATTTTCTTACCGAAAGGACCTTCGTTTGGTTAGGTTTAAGGATATTCAAAAACACCCCAGCAGATGGTATTTTCTGTCTAGGTACATTAGCAAACATATTCTTGATTTGGATTGTATTAAATTACGATTTGCTCGACTTGTCATGCGCATCATTTACGACTACCCTGATTCTTTTTGGAATATACTATGACAATTTACATCATCATATATATGATTGAGGTTGTAATATACGACATTTTTCGTAACAATATGGAAAGTTTGACGACTTATTTGGTCGTCTTTTGCGACTTGCGTGCAAGGCTCTCATTTTCTGTCATTTGAATGAAAAAAAAAAGATTTTTTTTTGTACTTTAAACCAATTGGTTTATTCATTTCCAAAAATAATAAAAATAAGATTATTTTAAAGAAATGCGTTTTTTTGCTGTCAAATTCAAGATTATACCGTACAAATTTATTATTTGCCTGATTGCTGATTTTTTTCAACGTTCATGAAGTTATTGTTAGTACCTGGACTTGATCCCCTGACGATACGATCTACAGCTAATGATGGTTTCTCGATTCTCTATAACTAAAGTCTTTTAAATCATAGAACACGTCATCGATGATCTAGAATTAATATGACAAAATTTCAACAAATGTGACGGAATTATCATAAAAATTTGACAATAAAGTGACAAAAAACTGACAGAACTAGTATAAGAACAAATATTTGACAATAAATTTACACATATGACAATATCACAAAATTGAGAAATGTGGCAAAATTATGATCAAACTTTGAAAATAAAATGACAAACGCCTGGCAAAACTAGTATAAGGACTAATTTTTAACAAGAAATTTACAAATATGACAAAATAACAAAAAAAGTCAATTAAATCACAAAAAACTGAAAAATATATTATCTACTAGCTGATCCCGTACGAACTTCGTTTCGCTGAAAGTGTAAAAATGTGATCAGATTAGATATTATTGTTTATATCCAATCTAGATATTCCTAATACTGAAGAAAAATATCTTCGCTTTGAGATTAGTCTCATTGATAAGGTAAGAACCAAACTTCATAAACGACAAAACAGTTTCATTGAGTATCCCGTTATTCAATAAGCACGTTGACCCGTTTAATTTTCCCGACAATTTCAAAAAATGGCGGATGGTTCAAAAGAATTTTCCCTTTTCGTTGTACAATAATCCAAAATTCGCCGCCGCCCGTGGCGTAGAGGACAGTCTTCAAGTCTTCTAAGCCAGGGGGTGTGAGATCGAATCCCGGTCACGGCATACATAGTACACTTTCGGTGGGTTGGTGGTTTTAGCATTTGTAAGATGCTAGTCATCATATCCTCGAAAGATGTACGCTTAGAGTTAAGAAAATAGGAATCTTTTCGAGGAAACATCATGTTTCATTGAGATCCTGTATGTGTTTGTGTGTGTTCGTTTAAAAAAAAACACATAAAATCATATTGATTTCATCATATCGCAAAAACACTAAATTGTTAATATGGACGCCCCCTTTTGCTGTCCCCTTGTACAAAATTTGATATTTGAAATCGATTGTTCATTCCTGAAAACTTCCATGTGCCAATTTCCATCTCATTCCGATGTATAATGACGTCAATATAATCAGAACAGTAATTATATAGTATGGACGACCCCTTAAGCCGGCCCCTTACATAAAATTTAATACCTGAAATCGGTAGCCCGTCTTTCGTAACGCCCGTGTACCAAATTTCAACTCAATCCTATGCGTAATGACGTTAATATGGCATAAACAGTATGTATGTTGTATGGACGACCCCTTTGGCCGACCTGATCCTGAATTTGATGCCTGGAATCAATTACTCGTCTCTCCAAACACTCATGTGCTAATTTTCAACACAATCCGACGAAAAATAACGTCAATATCGCGAAAACAGCGAGCAGTTAATATGGACGACCCCTTTGGCTGACCCCTTACACAAAATTTGATAACTGGAATCGATTGCTCGTCTTTCAAAACACTCAAGTGCAAATTTTCAACACAATTCGACGAAAAGTAACGTCAATATCGCGAAAACATTATTTGTCTTGTATGGACGACCCCCTTCAGAAGGGGTCATCCGAAAATCTGAAAACATTTTTCATCATTCCTGGTCCTAATGAGCATCCATGCCAAATTTCAGCTCTCTAGCTCTTAAGACGGCTGAGTCTATAGAGGACAAACAAACAAACAAACCCACAGAAATTGCCTCCGGAATAAGCCAACCGATTCAAATGAAACTATTTTTAGAATATTCTGTAGGCATGCGAATCGGTTTATATCGAATAAAAATAACCAAAAGTCGTCTCAATTGTCCGTAATAATTAAATTTGTAGTTTTTTGAATCAAATTAAAGTCATGACATCCATTTTTTCGAGATTTTTTTTTTCCTTTGGGCGCCGGGCGGTTTTTTTTTCGTCTCCATGGTCAAGGCGTCGTCGCGACAAACGTCGAGAGGGGAGAGTAGCCATGGCATAGCATACTGATAGTGGAAATTTGGCATCGCTCCTCAGATTTGCCCGTTCAGAGTAAGAGCGTGTATTTTTTTCGCTGTGCTCTTCCCAAACGGAGAATCTTTAAAAAATGCTCCGTTACCTCCAGAGCGACCAAGCGTCCACTCAAGTGTGGGCAAGAGAAGCAAGCAAACTGATGAAGTGCGTTCTCGGTGCAGATGAATTCGTTCGCACTCGGGCGAAAGAGAAGCTTTACAGAAAACTCGGTTTGTCATCATCGGTTGCATCTGGATCGATGTTTGGAAGTGCTTCAGAATTTACAATGCAGAACATAAATCTAACGGAACTAAAATAATAACGCCAAAGGTAGTTAAGATAGAATGCTGGTGTTTTCGACAACATTGCTCTGTATAATAAAGTGCATATTTTGATGTGAAATATAAAGTTTAGAAGTCCACCAATAGCGAGATATAAATCATAACTTTCTTGTTTAGCATTTTAGAGCTTAAGTTTCTTCTACAAAGTTATTCATCTCAACAAAATACACAACTTTGCTTAACATATCAAACTTCTAAAATCTTAACCCATGGAGATACGGTTGAATTAAAAAAAAATACTTGAAAAATGCTCTACAAAAAGTTATTGTTATTATCGCGCTATCTCTCGCCTTTAAATTTTATATCAAAATATGCGAATTAACAACTTGGCCCAAAACGCCTATCTTTTCATTCCTGAGCGAGTTCCTCTAGATTGATGTTCTGCACCAGGACAAATGATTAGCTACGATAGCTTTCTTCGGTCGAAAAATATCAAAAGCGTAGCGGTTTAGGAAGATAAATCCTAAATTTTACTATTTGTGAAAGTGTTGAAGTTTTATTACTTAAATTTGTCCCAGATTCTTGCGTAATGTTCACGGTTTGTTTAAAACGCAAAGATTTTTGAATAATTTTAGTAAATGTTACTTTTCGAATTGCTGCTTTTGTAAAATAATGCTTCCCACGTACGATATTAAAAGGACATAAACCTAAGTATACAGCAATTTGCGGATGCCCGGATATTGTGAAAAAACTACTTGGATTTAGCCCAGTTTTATCCACATTATTTGGAAAATGAAACAAGAAAATCGAATTCAGTTTAAAATTGTTTGTCAAAAATTGGATTTGTGAAAGTTTATTTCATCAAATATCAAACCAAAACTTTCCTTCGTATGCTTTAAACATAAATTTGACACTGCTGATGTGTTGCGACAAAAAAAATGTAAGTCGTTTTTCCTTAATTTCCTCAGTTTTGGCCGGATATTGCTCGGTTTATGGAATGGAGAATTCCAGATTATTTACCCGGTTTTCACCATGTTTTTCGAATAATTTGCCAGGAAGTTCCCGGCCCGGCTACGTACAAAAATAGTTCATACATAAAGCTACATTGGACCTCTTCAACTGATGCACTGTTCCGCACTGCATAGCGGCTTTTTTGTAGAAAACATTCCTGCATTGAAATCTTTCTGGCTTGATACACTGAGCTACTCAGCAGCGTCACTAGAGCACAATTTTCTAGCCAGCTCCTTCTCTTTTCTTTAGAGCGAACGACGTCCACCCGACCGTCAGAGCAACCGCAATCGGGCGCACTCGGCAAAAAGATAAGTGAACGTTGATCGGCTGAGCAGTGCACTCGGAAACCGAAATGATAAAAGTGTTTCGTTCTCTGCTCTGTTCTGTTTGCGAGGTGTAGGACAAGCATGGTGGAAATATTTGGGCGCGCATTTCTCAACCAAGCATAATTTCAATGCATGTGGTTGCGATATGAAGCCTAGATGTTTTTTTTTATTCCTAGATCATAGTAATGAATGACGTCCAGATATTTCCCAGATTGATATTTTGCCGATCAAATCAAAACCACTTAAACGATTAAAAAAAAACTATTTTAACTTCAGAAGAAATTTTTGTCTGAAAAATATGTTTTGGTACTGATGCATATAAAATAATGGTATGACTCTTTGCGAACATTTGAAAAAAGAAAGTGGGAAATTTTAAATTCCAATACCCCTAGAATAATTTTTCGAACATGTACAAATGTGCTGAAGATGTATGAAGTGCTTTAAATTTACAGAACAACAACAAAATCTGTGTAGATGAACAGACACATGAACTGAACAAGAGCCTGTCCTTTAAAAAGGATTATATAGGATTTATGTTTATTTTAAGGCCTAATGCAAAGAACTTTCTGATTTTTCACAAGCATAAGTGAAGGTTATCAATAAAATAAGAAGAATTTTCAGTTAAAAGATACACTAGAGCAAGTACAAACGTTCAACATTTACAAAAAATATATTTGTTCATCCATAGATGGTTGAGCCCAAATAAACAATCTAACTAAATAAACTCAACTTTTTTTTTTTCAAATCATTCACCGAAAAACTGTTCACAGGTTCATTGTTTGTTTAGACAGAATTCAAGTACGTACTTAACATAAACGTGTGTTTTTGTTTAACATAGAAGAGTCTCTACACTCTAATTCTCCTTGACTCAGATTTGAAGGAAAATAATTCAAAATGCGCCAAAACTGGGAAAACTCAAATTTTGATTAGAGCGGTAAAACTCAGAAATGAATTGTAAGGGTTTTCGCGAATTCTGAGTTGTTTTTGTTCAGGGTGGTTTAGGCTTGTTCATGGATCGACTGAATGGAAAAAAAATCAAAAATTTATGAAATTTCAAAGCGGTTTTGAATGGAATTTCTGATTGCAAAAAGAAAAAGACGATTGTACGGTGTATTTAGAAGATGGATGCGTGCATTTCTATACGGTTAATTTTATTTTTACCACAAGTTAGTGCCACCGAGTCATTTGACCGCATCCAGCCGGTGGAACTTCGTGCTGTCCCACTTGGCACGCTCACCCACCAGCACACTCTGTCTAATTTGAGCTGATCTGAAAAGACAAGAAAAAAACACCATTGGTGAAAATCATTTACACTTCAAAATTATGAGAAAATTATACTTACAGTTGTGAATGATGGCTTCCGTAGAGATTGCTGGAAGAAAAAATAAAATTGTTCAATCTTGTATTTCCTTTGGACACCACTTAATTTCTAATAGAAAATCAAATTGAAACTTACCTTGATTATTTCGTCAACTGTTTCAGACCATCGCATCCAAACAATCAACAATGGTTTTTGGAACTCTCTGAGTTGTTTTCATCTATTTTGTTCGAAAACGTATGCGTCTTCGCTAAGTTCCAGGCTTTGAAAGTCAATAGATGAAAACAACTCAGAATTTTGATGGATTTCAACTCAGTTGTTTTCATCTTCATACATGATGCGAACCGAAATTAATCAGTCTCTGAATAATCTAAATTTACCGTGTAGATCTGCTTTTTCGTTGAAAAGTTTTTTGTAATTGATATTCCAGAAGCATTATTTTTTGATTGCAGAATCAGAATTTCTTTGATAATTTTTTTTATGACCTGAAAGTGTCGAAAATAATATTAACTCCTGTCATTTCACACGGTGAAGCAAGTGGCAACTCGCCTTTAAGCCATGGAACATATACCTTTTAAGATTTTTTCTTTTCAAAATGGTCGGAAAGGGTATCCCGAGAGTTGGATCTGAAGCGTATATTCAAAATAATTAAATGTCTTTGTAAATGAAGGTTTTATGGTAAAACGGTATTCAGTGAAGTTGAAATACCAAGTATACTTTATTCTGGAGAAAAACTGCTGATATATCAATTAAAGTTGTTAAAAAAAAGACAAACGGGAACAAGTATTAAATTCATTTTAAAGTCTCTACACTCACGCATCTTAAAAAGAGCAATGTGTCTGAACTGTGATGATAGTCGAAAGATACTTTAATGTCTTTAAAGGTTTCAAGGTATACAGTACCGTTCATAATTGTATAGAAATTGGAAGCAAGCGCACTGTCACTTCGACTTTGAACTTCCATAACTTTTTACTCTGATGATATTTTTTGATCAAATTTTTTGCGTTAGATAGATCAACTATCACACTATTATCACACAAAATTTGAGCTTTCTCGAGTTTGTGTGGCCTGAAGAAACAGTAGTTTTACGAAAATCGGACTTTTTAAACTTTTCTCATTCAAACTGCAATATCTCTGGAACTACGCTCCTTTTTTGATTCAAATTTTGCACAGTGATTGTTGAAATATGAAGCTAACATGTCTGATGTTTTGAGAAAGTTCTATCGATGAGATCAAAAGTAACGCGAGGTGCAATATTTCAGGCATGAACCTTGAATTGCGATTTCTATAGAATTTTGGACGAATGTTTTCATAGGAAAATCATATTCTCTGTTTAACAACCAGTAAATCTATTTCAACCGAAAAATCACAACAATATCGCGAGATTCTGATTTCAAAACACAAATGGACCATTTATTCTATTTTTTCTTTTCTTCATTGCTTTTGCCAGACATTTTTTGTCTGATTGGTGGAGGAAATGATATTGTTCTCATAAATCGTCCAAAATTCTATAGAAATCGCATTTTAAGGTTCATGCCTGAAATATTGCACCTCGCGTAACTTTTGATCTCATCGATAGAACTTTTCGAAAACTTCAGACATGCTAGCTTCATATTTCAACAATCACTGTGCAAAATTTGAATAAAAAAATGTAGCGCAGTTCCAAAGATATTGCAGTTTGAATGAGAAAAGTCCAAAAAGTTCGATTTTCGTAAAACTACTGTTTCTCAGGCCACACAAACTCTAGAAAGCTCAAATTTTGTGTGATAATAGTGTGATAGTTGATCTATCTAACGCAGAAAATTTGATCAAAAAATATCATCAGAGTAAAAAGTTATGGAAGTTCAAAGTCCAAGTGACAGTGCGCTTGCTTCCAATTTCTATACAATTATGAACGGTACTGTATATACAAGAAAACTTCCAGAAAAAAACGAATGAACTCATGAAAACATCGTAGCCTTAACAGATTAGCTCTTTTCGATCTATTTAATTTTTAAAAAACCTGCATTTCAGTTAAGTGATTTTTAATCTTGAAAATATCACATAATTTTAAATGAAATTGTAGGTTACCTCCAACACTGTCCAGGAAATTTTTCAATTAGAACACCCCAATGCTTCAGTTAAAATCTCTAAAAACAATGGTTTAAATGGGCAGATATGTCCATTGGGATAAAAAGGCAAATTACAATGCTGTAATTCGGTTGAATTGATTAATGATGTGTGGGTGACGAACAGATGTATGAGCATATCGCCACATTCTCACAGAGCTTGAGCATCTGCCTCAGTCGCGACGCGGTAGCCCGCCAGATAAGTCGCAGCGTCCGGTCAGCGACGGAGTGTAGCACGGTGGGTGATCTCTGGTGGTAGTCCATGTTGCACATTTTGAATGTTCAAAGGAATTTAATTAGCATTTTTTGCTCGAACAAATAAAAAAACGGTGATTTTTTTTGGACATGATTTTGATGAAAACATGGATATTAATTACCACTGCTTCCAAAGGTGAGGATAGTGAACAAAAAGCTGCTTGAAAATGGTTAGTAAAAAAAACTTCTCTATTGTATTTTTATTTCTTCAGTTCTAAAAAATATACCATCCAAAGCAACTCGGGCGCTGGAAGTGCTGCGTTTGGCAGAATATTGGGCAAATACTCCCGATATTCAAAATTCTTTTTCCATAAAGTTTCATTCACAATAAATTCTAACTAATGAGAAACTTTTGAATTCCATTTAAACCTTTATGGGAACTTGACAGAGTGGAATAAGTAAAATAAATGGTAAACAATAAATTAAACATACATATTATCAACATACAATTCGATAGAGTTAAGCGGGAAAATTCGAGTAAACAGAAAGGAGGGAAATGCAAAAAAGACTAGGACAAGTTCACAAATGCGAAATGATTAACAACTCAATATTTAGTGATTTTTAAAATTAGTCAGCGAAAAAAGATGGAAAATGGACGCCAAGTTTAAAATGGTAAGACAAAGTTTACCGGGTCTGCTAGTAATTCTCTATAATAATCTATTATAAGTGTCATATTTTCATCACATTAATGTTTTCAATTTTTTGTCTAAGTTTATTTATCGATTTTTTTCATTATTGCAAATTTTTTGTAATTTAATTGTCAAAATATTTTCATCGAGCATATCTTTATTAATTTATTTTTTGTATTTTTATCATTTAGGGGAGATGAGGGCATAACGAGCACCCGAGGCATAATGAGAACTACGCTTTTCTACGAAAGTGCGTATTTTCTTAAATAAATTTTCATGAGGATTTGGTTCGTACTTCCTATAGTATTAATTTTTCACAAAAAAAGGAATCTCCTTATCATCTTTACAGAGATATTTAAAAAAAACTAGCTTGGTTCTAAAGTTACGAAAATATTATAATTTTTGAGCACCACGAAATAAGCTCTTACGATCTTAAAATAACCTTGATCAATAATGTACGCACTGCAACATGATGTACACATTGTTTCTCAATTTTTACCATCATAAATTTTTTTATTTTTCACTTTTATCAACTTTAAAACACGTTTTTACTTAAATTTGTTGACTAGGGGCATATAGAGCACCATATTATCGAGGCAAAATGAGCGTTTTCTGCCGTAGAATCTAGCAGCGAATTAAAATTGATTTAAAGCGCCACACCTTGACTAGTTTTCATCCGACAATTTAGCCTATTGGTAAGGTGTCGGAGAGGTAATCAAAAGACTAGAGTTAGATTTCTGTTCGAGGTGATTTTTTTTTCCATTCACAATTCATGATCGATTTTTTTATTGTTACATTATACGGCTAAAAGCATCATCATCCGAACAAAGCACTTAATGTATGAGCGTGCGTGAATTGTTTGTATTCTACAAATAGACCTAGATTATTTTGTTATTGCTTTGTTTGATGAATCTACGACTCACCTGACTTCATCGAATTGAATTCGCTGTTAGATTCCCCGGCAAAAACGCACATCTTGCTCTGATTAATGGTGCTCATACTGCCTCAGGGGGGGTTCTCATTATGCCTCCACAGTGGCTGGTTTTCAGCTTTTGGCAATTTTTTTTAAAATGCATTTTTTAACGTTTTCATCTAGTTTTTCACGTTTCAGCCCGTTAGGGAATAGGCTTTTCAAGTGTCTGAACACGAAACAATAATGTAACCTCCATATTATAGCTATTTTCTATGGTTAAATAACCGTTTTCCTTAAGGTGGCCATTATGCCCCCATCTCCCCTATAGGCAAATTTATCAAATTTTCGCTGTACATTTCTCATATTTTTGTCTTATTTTTCTCATTTTTTCATAGTTTCGTTATTTTTTGTCATACTATGGTCGTATCTTTTTCATAATTCTGTTATATTTTTATCATACTTTTGTTAGATTTTTTTTTCATGCAATTTTCAGTCATTTACGATATTTTACAGTTGAACGGAAGCCGCCATATTGGATTTCGAGATGGCGTACCAAAGCGCCAGACAGCGAAATTCGACTTCTACTAACTGATTCGTTTCACCTAATACCCATATTGTGGAAGTTTCATGCGATTTTCAGTCATTTAAAGTATTTTGAAGTTAAGTGGAAGCCGCCATCTTGGATTTCAAAATGGCTCCAAAAATCTATTTTCCGACGCCATCACAAAGTCCAGGCACCGAGTATATATTTTCTCAAGATTCCTATTCATAACCCCTGTGGTCCTGGAATTCGCAAGGTTTTTTACGCGGTTTTCTGGAATTAACGCGGTTTTTAGGAATTCACGCAGATTGTATTTGTTTTGCGCGGCACGTTTCCCTCGCTCACATTTTAGATTCTGCAAATTTATTTGCAAAGTTTTTTTTTCACGTTTGATCAAATTTTGCGAAACACCGAAGGTTTTTTCAGTGTTGAAGCGCTTCGCAATTCGCGTGCACTGTGGTTGGCCTTCGAAAACAAACTTGCGAAATTCATCCGGTGAATGAACATTCCGCTTTGCAATTCGCTTCGCGCTCACTGTGTTTGTACCCTTCCCTGTTAATGTTTTTTATACTTTGTCCATGTAAAATTGACACATTTTTTCCTTTATGTATGAAGTTGTCAAAAATATGTGTGTTTCTCACCCTGAGAATCTGTGTAAAAATTACTCCGCTTTAGAAACTGACCAAAAACCAACTTATAAGACTTCGACGCTGAAGAAGGTGATGGGCGCGCTCATGATGAATCTAGATATGGTGGTCTCACTTTGGAAAAAGTAGACGAGGGTTGGATGCGGCGGTGCGAGGCGAAACGCAGCCGAAATTTGACAGCTGGCTGTTGGCTGGGCTGCTGGCTGGCTGGGATGCCAGGTGCTCTGATTTTTGTAAAACACGGACTTTTGCCAATCATCAATATACTGCTCGGATAAAGATTTCGCCTTGAATTTTGCAAATATAATCTATTGAAGCGAAAAAAAAATCTTCCGGCTGATTCGGATTCGGGGTGGTTAGCAAAGCTGGAACCAATAGACGGCGGTGCCAGCTTTGTCAGAAGCGGTGAGTAACATTAATTGTCCATTACATATAACAAATGTCTGCTTATTCAACACTATTTTCTTCCAAAAGCTGTCTGGAAGCAGTAGAAAGTCATCGAATCGGATGGTAACATGGCGAGGTATGACATTCCATTGTCCGAGAAGCGGCTGGCCTTCCTGCAGGAACAACTGATCTTCATCGAGATGAAACAGCTGCTTCAAGAGGACCCCCTTTCTGTTGCCATCGCTGCTCCAGAAGATCCAATCGAGTAATCCGGATCTGATGGGTATCATTTGGGAGAACCAGATGGAGTTTTTGGCCCTTTTGAACGAGAGAACCGATGAGCTGAAGGGTGGTGGAGGGGCGGCGTCAGCGGTGGCAGTGACGTAGCGCATGATGTAGCCTCGACTTCCGCTTCAATGGAAAACGCCCTGAGTCCGACATTGATGCCAACGATCGGACAAGCCACATCCGGTTAAGATTTTGGTTTTTTTGTCCACCCTTTAAAGATCCTTTCTATTATCACGGTGAATCACAGCTATTTCGGAGCATCCGGAAAGTGCGGAATGTATTGTAATTTAAGATACAAAAAAGTGATTTGAATAAAATAAATTCATTGAATACTCAATTTTTTTTTGTTTCCGGAAGTCTAATTTAAATAAAATAAACTTAAACTCAATTTGGTTTTAAATCTTTTGATCTTCGGTCTACGATAAGCTTGTGCACAGACATACATAGGCTTTTTTCCAAATTTCTCTGATTTTGTATCTCAAATACTTGTCATCCCTGGACCCCCTTTTTCATAAACACTTCAGCCAGCTGTCAAAACTTTTTTTCAATATGGCTGAACGTGCGAATTGGCATTTGAGACAACCATTCTATTTAGATTCATCATGGGTTGTTCGTTCTGGAGCAGAGGTGCCAGGTGGTTTGGTCAAAAATCAGGACAACACGGAGGAAAAAATGGGCGTTTTTCAGGACAACACTTGATTTTTGGAAATAATGTACAGAATGGCTTTCATTGCATGGATAAAGGCGGAAAATTGGTGCAGTAAATGCCTGAGTTAAAGCAGTATGTAAGAGCAACTTTTGAGCTAGCGTTGAGTTAACCCTTCGTTTCATAAAGTAACAAATTTGCAACAATTAATGTATGGAAAAATGGAAAAATCGTATTTTATATTAATTTTTTTTCTTGATGTACTCACCATTTTCAACTGTTTAGAACGATTTTTAAGGAAAAATAAAAAATCATGAAACGGAGGGTTTATCGAGAATCTCAGTTTGAACCGAAGATTTTTGTATTTTACATAAATTTATACTATTTTCTTACACATTTGTACTAAATTCTCATCTTTTAACTACAAATTCATTTAAACTTCATATATTTTTTGAAAATCAAAAAAATATTTTTTGAAAATCAATTCAGTTTATTTTGAAGGCCAGTTTAAAAAAAATCAGGACATTTTAAACTAGTTAAGAAATCAGGAAAATGGGATCGATTAACATTTTTATGTCACAAGCTGACCCGGTGTGCTTTGCTACACCTTTCAAAAACAAATGATATTTTCGAATATTATAGAAATTTTTATTGTTAAATTGGCATTATTTTGATTCAGATCATAACATAATTCAAAATCAATCGCTGTGAAATGAGAGCTGCAGCTGGAGTTTCGAATTGCAATACAAAGATGACTTAAACTTATTTTCTGAATTTTGATTTATAAGTTCTGATAATTTTAATCTGTTTCTTTAAGCTTCACCCTGAAAATGGAGGGTCTCAAATTAATCTTACGCAAACAATCAAACTTATAAAATATGGTTGTTTTTGCTTGATATGTTCCGGATCTATGCAAAACTGATTAAAGAGTCTCCCTATCCTTCCCATCATCCCCTGCTGAATGGAGGTCGTGGTCTTTAATAATCATACTTATTTATTGGCTTCGTTAGCAAAAATTGAGAACCTATGCTAACAAAATTGTCTTGGGCTCACCTCCCTCCTCCTATGTACCTACTCACTGGAAGGAGGATGGTGTGTCAGATAATCATAGAATCATACCAAAATGATTTTCCATGTTAAGTTTTGTCCATTTCTCGGATTTTGTAAAAAAAAATTAAATATAAGCTTTCCTCTTCCCTTCCTATATTCCCAATTCTATCATCCTACTGCAAGAAAGGAATTGTTTCACATAGAAAAATTTCTCGTATTTGTTTGGGTTTTATTTGCGTAGTAAATTCTTGAATTATGCATAAACTTGAAAGAAAGTACCATCCCCCCGTTCTCCCCATTGAAAGGATTGAGGAGAACTTAATATTCATAAAAGTATTTTTCGTACTCGAATACTTTATGAAACCAAATTTGGTTTCATATGCTTAATAAATTCTCGAGTTATGCAAAAAAAACTGTATGGAAACCCCCTTTCCCCCTTTATATCTTTCCGCTGATAAGAAGTTGGGGCATCCATTTATAATAGAAACATTTCTCGTATCTGAATATCCTCACATGCTTAATATGTTTCCATTTGCTCGATCAGCTCTTCAGTTAAACTGAAAATTGTAAGGAAGACCTCTCCACCCCGTTTTCATCTTCCTCTTTGAAGGAGAGATACCAATAATTCATAGAAGCCTTTCTCGTACCCAAATATCGTTCCATGCCAAATTTGGTTCCATTTGCTGTTGTAGTTCTCGAATTATGCAGTTAAAATTGTATGAAACTCCCCTCCCTCTTTCATTTCTCCCCGCTGGAGGAAGGAAGGGGTCTCAAACAATCATTAGAATATAACACGTTCCCAAATTACCGCCCATGCCAAATTTGGTTCCATTAGCTTAATAAATTTTTGAGTTATGTAAAAAAATATTAAAGAGGCCCCCTCTCCCCTTTATATCTCCTCACTGGAAAGAGGGAGGGGTCTCAAATAATCCTAGAAATATTTTTCGTATCCAAATACCCTCCCAAGTCAAATTTGGTTCCATTGGCTTTATTAGTTTTTGTTTTATGTAATAAATTATAAAAGAGGCCCCCTCCCTCTTTCTATTGGAAAAAGGGAGGGGCCTCAAATAGTCATTGAAATATTATTCGTATCCAAATATTAGCCCATGCCAAATTTGGTTCCAATATCTTGATTAGGTTTCGAGATATATGAAAAATGGTAATGTAGACCCCCTCTCCCCTTCCTATCACCCCACTGAGTGGAGGGAGGGGTACCAATTATTCGTAGAAACATTCCTCGTACCCAAATATCATCACATCCCAAATTTGATACCATTTACTTGATTGGTTCTCGAGCTATGCAACAAATTGTCTTTTGTTTGGGAGGCCCCTCCCTCCCTTCATGAGAGAGGGAGGGGTCTCAAACCATAATAGGAACCTTCCCCGGCCTCCAATACCCCCACCTGCCAAGTTTCACGCAAATCGGTTCAGTAGTTTCCGAGTCTATAGGGAACAGACAGACAGACAGACAGACAGACAGACAGACAGACAGACAGACAGAAATTCATTTTTATATATAAAGATTAAAGAATTTATAATTACGGCTGAGTTGGCGGCCTAACATTGGATGACCAGGCTGGTGTTTCAATTTTTACTTTTACATTCGCCATCAACTTAGAAGATTTAAATGTATGGTCTCATAAATTGAATTATATGATAAGCTATATGAAATTCTTCTTTCTTTTGCAACGAATTTCAGGCTTCCTGTCCTGAATGTCGGACCGAATGAACGAATACTTACTTTGATAAAAGTATCCCGAATAAGCCGCCAACACCACTCGGGTTCTGTGGTGTGGAATGACCTCTAATGAATTATTTAGTCGTTGCAGGAAGAAGGATTAGCCAACACAGTGAAGGCGGATGTTCCCGGGAACGATCCAATGTGGCATCGCTATGAAGATTAACATTAGAACGGCTAGCAGAAGAGGGTTTTTTTTAAATTATGAAATGAGTTTTATTTTTTTTTAATTTTTGAAAATCTTGGAAATCGGAGCACAGTAACACCTTGTAATCATGATACATTTAAATTACTTCGATCTCCTTCTTTTTTTCTCATTATTTATTGGAAACAGGCAAGGGCAAGTGTCGTGATTTAACGAATCTCAATTCAGAGATTCACTTAGACACGTCTGTCGCTCTCAAGAATAAATCAATGACTGACTTTGTTTTGATTGTTTCCTATATAGTGTTGCCAAAATAGCAAACGTTGCCATAGAAATCTATTTTATTTTATTTATCTTCAATGTTGCCGAATACAAATATTATTTTATTTTATTTTTAATAAGATTTGATTTATTTTCTACATATGCGTAATCTCATCCCTACAGTAAGCATACCTCTGAAGCAGAGGTGCCAGGTGTCCTGATTTATCAGGATTTGTCCTGATTTTCGAGACACCTGATTTTTCAAAAACGCTCGAGTTTTCCTGATTCTTGAAAATTGGCCCTAATATGTCCTGATTTGTCCTGATTTTAATAAAAACTTCTTATATATGATCGAATTTTTAGTTAAACTATGAGAAAATCGAATAAATAGATTATAAAATAGTTAATCCATTTAACAGATGGTAATCTCAGGTTCAGATGATATTTAAATTGTGTATTTAGGTATGAACTACCGGCCAGTCAACAAGCTTCGTACTGTTATTGCATAAATCAAGGCGTTTACAGCACCTGTATTGCGCCTTTATTTATGCAATCGAAGCAGAAATCCTTATTATTTCCATTCATCAAGAGGTGTCCTTAAAAATTCTGATTTTTAACTTCGCGCTGTCCAGATTTTTGACGAAACCACCTGGCACCCCTGCTCTGAAGATAATAACACATTCAATTATTCAAACCAAAAATGGGAACAGTGCTGCCAGAAACATTTATTTTTTTACTTTTTTTACTTCTTTTTTTTACTTTTTCAAAATTAACCTGCTGCGAGGCCAAAAAGGTCCTGATTTGAAAAGTCCTAGATTGAGTCGGTGTAGCGCCAAAGAACATACCGGACAATGTGTAGCAAAAATGGGCAACCGAGAACCCGCCAAGCTGAGGTAAACAAACCGACCCAGGTTCCATGGGCGTTTCTTCCCCTGTTTTGCCCTTTTCCAGGTCCTCGTAAACTAGAATTTAAATATGGCGCCAACTCAACAGCTTACCTTAAAGGTAGGAAAGCTTTTCATGACTGGGGGCTAGGGTAAAGCAGTCAGTTATTGATCAATTCAACGAAAATCATTCATGAAAAGTTTAAAATTTAGTCTGTTATTTAATTTTTTATAAAAGTTTTTTTTTTATTTTGCGTCCTAAATATAAAATTTGACACCGTTCTAGAAAAAGAGGTCACCAAGCCAGTCGAGTCTCGGAATGGTTGCTCTACTTTTCCGAGAGGGATGTAAAGGTGCAGCTTCAGGATCCGTTCGATTTCCGAGACGAAGCTGTAGCAAACGGCGGAAAAAGAAACGAACGGGTGTGAAACATTACGACAGCTCCGGAAAGACGAGAAGCAACAACAACAGAGAAAAAAAGACACAAAACGATGATGAAAACAGCGCAAGGAAAAACCCAACGTCACGTTATAATGAAAATTTATAACGATCGTGAAAATAACATCAATCCTTATTGTTATTGCCTTGCCGCGCCAAGTACAACGACGACGACGTATGCCAAAAGGAAGGACGTTCTAGTGAAAGTGTGATTGAACGGAAGCGGAAATGGCGGTTGGCTGGAAGGGAATTCCTCGGGAAAAGGGGGGAAACAGCTGTAACCTGACGGCGAAAACCACATGAACTCTCACTCAACGCGAACACGATGTTTTAATGCCGTGCCGGATTCTGACAGATTTTTTTTATTTCTCTTCCAAAAAGAAAAGCGTTACCCAGTACAAGCTTTACAGAAAAAAAAACGCGCTTTATATTCGATCTTGAAATTCGTAAACCTATTTGTACTCATTTGAATGGACGAATGGAAAGCTCCTTTTTTTCTTGAAAATTTCTAGTTGAGACGAAGGTATCAATTTTTCATCATTTTTTCTTTACTTTGTACTCTTATCGTTTTTGTGCTCTTAAAGTGAATTTCTCAGTTTAATAGTGCATATTGTTATAAAGATTATTCAAAGATTTTACCTGAAATCCCATCGCTCTGAGAGAGATTTGACAAATTTGCCAACGTTCCAGATCTGTTAACTGATTTTTATACATTAAACTTATTTAAGAATGTTCTCCAAACTGTTTTTATTATCGTAAATTCTGCATATTTTCCATTTTATTTTTCAATTGCTTGTGTGTTAACCCTTTAATGCATAGTGTTGTTTTAAAACAACACTAATCTAAACCCAAATATCTCGGAAACGCGTGGATATTTTTGAAAGGTGTATGGACAAAAAATGTTCTAGAGATTAAAAGGAATTAGCCCATGGTATTTTTGTTACGGTATTTCAATGTTTCCGTGAGATATCGAACAAAGTATGCGGAAAAAATGCAAAATTCAAATTTATTTATTTTTTCGAAAAAAGTAGTTTTTAGAAAATTGCTGATATTTCTTCAGATTCGCAAATTCTATCACATTTTTTAACCTCAATCAATCACAAACACCTTCCTGCACCCAATTGACAAGGTTTGGAAGAAATTTGCAAATTCGTATTGAAATGAATTAAGATTTAAAAAAAATATTTTTCAACTTTGATGGGCCATAACTTTTATAATACTCAAAAGAACGACTTAAAACCTGTTGATTTGTGTTATTCGAATTAAAATGTTATTATTCCACTGAATCAATAACTGCAATTCTCATTTAAAAAAAGTCATGCATTAAAGGGTTAAATATGATGAACATCAATGAATCCTTAGACCCAATGGGGTATCACGGTGTAAATGGGAAAAAAAATTCTTTTTCGAAAATAAGCATCGCTTATTTTTACCCCGGTCAAAGCAGGGACTTTCTCCTTTCACATGAGCCCAAATTTGAAATACTCTAGAACAAATTTTTTTTAGAAGAGTTTTTTATGGGTGGTCGTTTAGCCTAATGGCGAACGTCTCTGGCTTATAAGCCGAAGGTCAAAGGATCAAATCCCGCTACTCTTTTTCGTCATTTTTGTCAAATTTTTCATTTTTGTCATTTTTGTCATTTTTGTCATTTTTGTCATTTTTGTCATTTTTGTCATTTTTGTAATTTTTGTAATTTTTGTAATTTTTGTAATTTTTGTCATTTTTGTCATTTTTGTAATTTTTGTAATTTTTGTCATTTTTGTCATTTTCGTAATTTTTGTCATTTTTGTCATTTTTGTCATTTTTGTCATTTTTGTCATTTTTGTCATTTTTGTCATTTTTGTAATTTTTGTCATTTTTGTCATTTTTGTCATTTTTGTCATTTTCGTCATTTTTGTCATTTTTGTCATTTTTGTCATTTTTGTCATTTTTGTCATTTTTGTCATTTTTGTCATTTTTGTCATTTTTGTTATTTTTGTTATTTTTGTCATTTTTGTCATTTTTGTCATTTTTGTCATTTTTGTCATTTTTGTCATTTTTGTCATTTTTGTCATTTTTGTCATTTTTGTCATTTTTGTCATTTTTGTCATTTTTGTCATTTTTGTCATTTTTGTCATTTTTGTCATTTTTGTCATTTTTGTCATTTTTGTCATTTTTGTCATTTTTGTCATTTTTGTCATTTTTGTCATTTTTGTCATTTTTGTCATTTTTGTCATTTTTGTCATTTCTGTCATTTCTGTCATTTTTGTCATTTTTGTCATTTTTGCCATTTTTGTCATTGTTGTCATTTTTGTCATTTTTGTCATTTTTGTCATTTTTGTTATTTTTTGTCATTTTTGTCATTTTTGTCATTTTTGTCATTTTTGTCATTTTTGTCATTTTTGTCATTTTTGTCATTTTTGTCATTTTTGTCATTTTTGTCATTTTTGTCATTTTTGTCATTTTTGTCATTTTTGTCATTTTTGTCATTTTTGTAATTTTTGTAATTTTTGTAATTTTTGTAACTTTTGTAATTTTTGTAATTTTTGTAATTTTTGTATTTTTTGTATTTTTTGTATTTTTTGTAATTTTTGTATTTTTTGTAATTTTTGTAACTTTTGTAAATTTTTTTAATTATTGTTATTTTTGTAATTTTTGTAATTTTTGTAATTTTTGTAAATTTTGTAATTTTTGTAATTTTTGTAATTTTTGTAATTTTTGTAATTTTTGTAATTTTTGTAATTTTTGTAATTTTTGTAATTTTTGTAATTTTTGTAATTTTTGTAATTTTTGTAATTTTTGTAATTTTTGTAATTTTTGTAATTTTTGTAATTTTTGTAATTTTTGTAATTTTTGCAATTTTTGTAATTTTTGTATTTTTTGTAATTTCTGTAATTTTTGTTATTTTTTGTTATTTTTGTAATTTTTGTAATTTTTGTAATTTTTGTAATTTTTGTAATTTTTGTAATTTTTGTAATTTTTGTAATTTTTGTAATTTTTGTAATTTTTGTAATTTTTGTAATTTTTTAATTTTTGTAATTTTTGTTATTTTTGTAATTTTTGTCTGTTTTGTCATTTTTGTCATTTTTGTAATTTTTGTAATTTTTGTAATTTTTGTAATTTTTGTAATTTTTGTTATTTTTGTAATTTTTGTAATTTTTGTAATTTTTGTAATTTTTGTAATTTTTGTAATTTTTGTAATTTTTGTAATTTTTGTAATTTTTGTAATTTTTGTAATTTTTGTAATTTTTGTAATTTTTGTAATTTTTGTAATTTTTGTAATTTTTGTAATTTTTGTAATTTTTGTAATTTTTGTAATTTTTGTAATTTTTGTAATTTTTGTAATTTTTGTAATTTTTGTAATTTTTGTAATTTTTGTAATTTTTGTAATTTTTGTTATTTTTGTAATTTTTGTAATTTTTGTAATTTTTGTAATTTTTGTAATTTTTGTCATTTTTGTAATTTTTGTAATTTTTGTAATTTTTGTAATTTTTGCAATTTTTGTAATTTTTGTAATTTTTGTAATTTTTGTAATTTTTGTAATTTTTGTAATTTTTGTAATTTTTGTAATTTTTGTAATTTTTGTTATTTTTGTAATTTTTGTAATTTTTGTAATTTTTGTAATTTTTGTAATTTTTGTAATTTTTGTAATTTTTGTAATTTTTGTAATTTTTGTAATTTTTGTAATTTTTGTAATTTTTGTAATTTTTGTAATTTTTGTAATTTTTGTAATTTTTGTAATTTTTGTAATTTTTGTAATTTTTGTTATTTTTGTATTTTTTGTAATTTTTGTAATTTTTGTTATTTTTGTAATTTTTGTAATTTTTGTAATTTTTGTAATTTTTGTAATTTTTGTAATTTTTGTAATTTTTGTAATTTTTGTAATTTTTGTTATTTTTGTAATTTTTGTAATTTTTGTAATTTTTGTTATTTTTGTAATTTTTGTCATTTTTGTAATTTTTGTAATTTTTTTAATTTTTGTTATTTTTGTTATGTTTGTAATTTTTGTAATTTTTGTAATTTTTGTTATTTTTGTAATTTTTGTCATTTTTGTGATTTTTGTGATTTTTGTAATTTTTGTAATTTTTGTCATTTTTGTCATCTTTGTAATTTTTGTAATTTTTGTAATTTTTGTAATTTTTGTAATTTTTGTAATTTTTGTAATTTTTGTAATTTTTGTAATTTTTGTAATTTTTGTAATTTTTGTAATTTTTGTAATTTTTGTAAATTTTGTTATTTTTGTTATTTTTGTAATTTTTGTAATTTTTGTAATTTTTGTAATTTTTGTAATTTTTGTAATTTTTGTAATTTTTGTAATTTTTGTAATTTTTGTAATTTTTGTAATTTTTGTAATTTTTGTAATTTTTGTAATTTTTGTAATTTTTGTAATTTTTGTAATTTTTGTAATTTTTGTAATTTTTGTAATTTTTGTAATTTTTGTAATTTTTGTAATTTTTGTAATTTTTGTAATTTTTGTCATTTTTGTAATTTTTGTAACTTTTGTAATTTTTGTAATTTTTGTAATTTTTGTAATTTTTGTAATTTTTGTAATTTTTGTAATTTTTGTAATTTTTGTAATTTTTGTAATTTTTGTAATTTTTGTAATTTTTGTAATTTTTGTAATTTTTGTTATTTTTGTATTTTTTGTATTTTTTGTAATTTTTGTAATTTTTGTTATTTTTGTAATTTTTTTAACTTTTGTAAATTTTTTTAATTATTTTAATTTTTGTAATTTTTGTAATTTTTGCAATTTTTGTAATTTTTGTAATTTTTGTAATTTTTGTAATTTTTGTAATTTTTGTAATTTTTGTAATTTTTGTAATTTTTGTAATTTTTGTAATTTTTGTAATTTTTGTAATTTTTGTAATTTTTGTAATTTTTGTAATTTTTGTAATTTTTGTAATTTTTGTAATTTTTGTAATTTTTGTAATTTTTGTAATTTTTGTAATTTTTGTAATTTTTGTAATTTTTGTAATTTTTGTAATTTTTGTAATTTTTGTAATTTTTGTAATTTTTGTAATTTTTGTAATTTTTGTAATTTTTGTAATTTTTGTAATTTTTGTAATTTTTGTAATTTTTGTAATTTTTGTAATTTTTGTAATTTTTGTAATTTTTGTAATTTTTGTAATTTTTGTAATTTTTGTAATTTTTGTAATTTTTGTAATTTTTGTTATTTTTGTAATTTTTGTAATTTTTGTAATTTTTGTAATTTTTGTAATTTTTGTTATTTTTGTAATTTTTGTCATTTTTGTAATTTTTGTAATTTTTTTAATTTTTGTTATTTTTGTTATGTTTGTAATTTTTGTAATTTTTGTAATTTTTGTAATTTTTGTCATTTTTGTGATTTTTGTGATTTTTGTAATTTTTGTAATTTTTGTCATTTTTGTAATCTTTGTAATTTTTGTAATTTTTGTAATTTTTGTAATTTTTGTAATTTTTGTAATTTTTGTAATTTTTGTTATTTTTGTAATTTTTGTAATTTTTGTTATTTTTTTTTATTTTTGTAATTTTTGTAATTTTTGTAATTTTTGTAATTTTTGTAATTTTTGTAATTTTTGTAATTTTTGTAATTTTTGTAATTTTTGTAATTTTTGTAATTTTTGTAATTTTTGTAATTTTTGTAATTTTTGTAATCTTTGTAATTTTTGTAATTTTTGTAATTTTTGTAATTTTTGTAATTTTTGTAATTTTTGTAATTTTTGTAATTTTTGTAATTTTTGTAATTTTTGTAATTTTTGTAATTTTTGTAATTTTTGTAATTTTTGTAATTTTTGAAATTTTTGTAATTTTTGTAATTTTTGTAATTTTTGTAATTTTTGTAATTTTTGTAATTTTTGTTATTTTTGTAATTTTTGTAATTTTTGTAATTTTTGTAATTTTTGTAATTTTTGTAATTTTTGTAATTTTTGCAATTTTTGTAATTTTTGTTATTTTTGTATTTTTGTAATTTTTGTAATTTTTGTAATTTTTGTAATTTTTGTAATTCTTGTAATTTTTGTAATTTTTGTAATTTTTGTAATTTTTGTAATTTTTGTAATTTTTGTAATTTTTGTAATTTTTGTAATTTTTGTAATTTTTGTAATTTTTGTAATTTTTGTAATTTTTGTAATTTTTGTAATTTTTGTAATTTTTGTAATTTTTGTAATTTTTGTAATTTTTGTAATTTTTGTAATTTTTGTAATTTTTGTAATTTTTGTAATTTTTGTAATTTTTGTAATTTTTGTAATTTTTGTTATGTTTGTAATTTTTGTAATTTTTGTAATTTTTGTTATTTTTGTTATTTTTGGCACTGATAAATCATCAACTTTGCCTTTGGTATCTTCCTTTTCTAATGTCGAAAAATGCATACACGGAGAAGAAAGACTGCAGTATATTCTAATTTTTTCAGCTGTTTATACCAATCGTCAATGCGTAGTTAATTTTTTTTTGCATCCAACTATAAATATAATTGACTCTACTAGAAACTAATGATTGACTTTTCGCAATCAACTATGAATATAATAGAATCAACCGTGATTCTTCAATTGTTAATATGACAGATTCAACTACATTTGTATGATTGATTTTTGTTATTCAACTATAAATATAATAGATTCAACTTTATATTCTTGGTTGACGTCTCACAATTAACTATAAACACGATAGATTCAATTGTAGTGGTATGATTGATTCAACCGTTAATTTGATAGATTCAACTACATTTGTTTAATTGATCTTAGGCATATAACTATAAATATAATAGATTCAACTGTACATTCCTGGTTGACTTCTCACATTTAACTATGAATACGATAGATTCAACTGTAGTGATATAATTAATTCAACCATAAATATGATAGATTCAACTACAAATGTATGATTAGTTCTAAGTATTAAACTGTAAATATAGTAAATTCAACTATATTTTTATGATTGATCGTTTGCTTCTTGACAACTATAGTGTGAGACCAGCGTGTTCCCTGCAGCGATCAAAGTGCTGTTTAAGGGCTCGGCCGGCATTTTCAGACGTCGCGGTGGCAAAGCGCAAGCGCTCTCCGGTGATGGGGAAACATTTTCCTCTACCAGTTCCTGGCTGCGGTCGTGTTGTAGGCTGACAGTTCCTGAAATTGGAAAAGGTACATCTACTCTGGCTGTCCGCGAAATAGACGTAGTCCTGGCAAGATCCCACAGGAAACTAGAATTGTTAAGTCAGCGTATGATAGATTGATGTCATGATATTGAGAGAATTTCCCCCCAACAAGGTCAGTCTTCGTCGAGTGTAGAAGCATGGTTTTCTGAGGATGTCTTCCGGGACCGATTAGTTAAGACGCTCAATTTGCAGGGTAACCATGCATCAAGATGCAAAAAAACTAGAATTAATATTATTATAGTTGAATCTCTCATATTTACTATCAAATCAGTCATATAATTATTGTTAAATCTACTATTATTATTATTGTTGAATGTATGACATCAATCGTACATTATAGTTGAATCAATTATATTTATAGTTGAGTGCATAAAATCAATCATACAACTATAGTTGAATGTATTATATATATTAGTGAATGTACGAAATCAATCAGATTGTAGTTTATTTGTATTGTTGAAATTTTGATAATTATAGTTGGTCGAGAATCAACCAGATATTTAATTGAATATAAGTTGATTGTTGTTGGTAATACCATACTTTGTTTTCCGTGTAAATTACGTAATCTTTCGAAATTTTACTGCAGAAAAAGGAAAGTCAAATCAAAGAACAAAAACCATTTCATACGTTCATATCCTAATCTTAGTTGAAATTCTACTTGAAATCACCTTAAATTCTCCTAGCTTCCAAGCAGCTGCCAAAAAAAGTTGGACATCTTCGAAAGAATCACTCAAAACGACGCTTCTAACGGATCAACTTAATACATGCAGCAAAACATTTCCATTCGGATTAATTTTCCTAATTTTTCTACTTCGCATGAACCGAAAAATTCCACGAAACCATTCAATCACTCGAGTCAGAATTGAATGAATTAGCAAAAAACTAAAAAAAAAAACAACTCCAATGAGAAATGTCTGGAGTACACCGAACTTGTTCTCTGGCTCGAAATATCCTCACTCATAAATAAGAGAAAGCGAAAGCTTTTCGATAGTGCTAACAGTATTAACGATACTTAAGTGAAAAGCTCTCAAGTGCAGCTCCGGATCGGAAATCCGGATATGATGACGATGATGATGGTGATGGCGTGGCCGGGAAGGAAATGGAACTCAATCGATTTCATACTCTACGATCGTAAGGATGGGGTCAACCGTTGATGGCGAAGATGCTTCCGGTAAGTCCAGTTTAAGGCTGGTAGCTCGCTCGGTTCAAAAAGAAGGGTCCGAATCTAGCGAAATAGTGATGCTGTTTTTTCTCTTCTGGGGAATCGATTCGAGAAGTAAATGGGTTATGGGGCAATCTAGTGGATTCTATCCGTTAAGGATTATGGCATTTGTTTTGGCTTAAATTAATGCTTTCTTGGAGTTGGTGCAGAAAAGAGATTTGGCACTGGTCAAAAAAATGCTAAAATTTCAGACTTTTTATAGAGTTATTGTTTTAGTTCAAGGAAACTACAAAAAAGCACTTTTGGAAAATTTGTACTTTTAGATAAGTGCTCAATTTGCCAACAGCGTAAACTGCAAATTATGCCGTATTTTTTCAGAATTTTTCTCCAACACGTTTGTCGTTCACAAGAATATATTGGTATATAAATTGGTCTGACATGTTGTTCTGTTTACGATTCATAGATTCTCCTACTTTTCAGTAATGTAGTGTTCTTTTATCGAATAAGTTTTAAATTTAGTTTTGTTTACTCGACGTACCTTTTTATTCCTTCGTTCTTGTTATCTCGAGGAATCCTGAAATCAAACAAGAAAAATACAAATGTTTAGAAATATTATCGAATTACAATAATATGCAAATTGGTAGAATAGATTTCAAATTTTGAACAAAATTTGTTTCATTTATTGTCTAAACTGTAGGTTAATATTAAATTTAAGTGATCATTCATTTCTTTTTGTTATCGATTTGCAACAGGATCAACACGTTCCTTCATCATTTACCTATAACTGTGTTTCCAATCAAACGATTCCTTTGCTAATGACATGCTTTCAAACATTGAACCTTGCTTAGCCAACCGATCGATAGGACGATAAGATTAAATCCTAACAAAACAAGCCCAAAAGTTTTGCCAATCATTTGTAGCGCAACTTTTGGCTCCCGGCAGGAAGCTGGCAAAACAACCCTTATCATCGGAATCGATAAAACTCCCGCCCAGTGCCCGAGGGAAGGCAGGTCCCTTTTCCTGCTTCCAAAACAAACCCAGCCGGATCCCGAAAATACCCAAATTAATAACCGATATGCACACGGTCATTAAAAACCCATAATTCACGAACATGAAATGGCCCGGGCAGCATCAGTGTGTTCGGTGGCTTTTTTCCGGCCCAGGTTTCCGGGTCGGTTTGTATCGAAACGTTGCGGTATGCTCAGGCAGGAGTTTTATTTTTTATTTTATTTTTCGTATCCCTTCGCCACCGGCAGGACCCTTTCTGCTATTGAAAATTCCCACAGTCATTACCCACCGAAGAAAGGTTTCAGTTCTGAAATGGGAGCTGTATACTCCCATCATCGCTTTTCTCCCATTCGATCCATGATATTTCTCCAATCAGCAACAGCATCTGCACACTTCCGTCAAAGTGTTCCGGTGGTCGGCGGAAAGGTTTCGTTTTTGTTGCCGGTTGACCAAAGATTTTCATTCATTGCACTTGGCAGCCGCACCTGTTTCAGGGCTCTACGGAGAAAGGGGTGGATTTGTTTTTCCCCTTCGAACGGTAAGAGCAAAATAAAGGCATATTAATTTCCGATTTCATGACAAAACAGCTTGAGCCAAGCAGCACTTGGAAGCGCTGAATTCAGTGAGTTTCTAGTATTCTTAGCCAAGATTTTCAATTTTATGGTACAGAAAAGAAGGAATCTCATTTACCAAAAATGGAGAATGAGACAAAATATTGCTTGTGAACAAGATTGCTCGCTGCTAAATTTACAGTTGAGAATTGTGTCTTCATCTCTCAAAGGAACTTTAAAAAATATATATTCACTGAATGATTCTACTTTTCACAACTTCTTCCAACAGCACATAACCCACTTCTTAAGTTTCACGGCTCACACGTCTTGCGTCTCACGTTTTACGCTTCACATCTCAAACCTCATATCTCACGTCTCTCGTTTCATGTCTCACGTTTTACTTCTCACGTCTCATGTTCTACATCTCACGTCTCACGTCTCACGTCTCACGTCTCACGTCTCACGTCTCACGTCTCACGTCTCACGTCTCACGTCTCACGTCTCACGTCTCACGTCTCACGTCTCACGTCTCACGTCTCACGTCTCACGTCTCACGTCTCACGTCTCACGTCTCACGTCTCACGTCTCACGTCTCACGTCTCACGTCTCACGTCTCACGTCTCTCGTCTCATGTCTCACGTCTCACGTCTCATGTCTCATGTCATCTCATGTCTATTGTTGAACGCTTCACATTCCACGTCTCACGTCTCTCGTTTCACGTCTCACGTCTCATAT
This sequence comes from Uranotaenia lowii, assembly GCF_029784155.1. Lineage (NCBI taxonomy): Eukaryota > Metazoa > Arthropoda > Insecta > Diptera > Culicidae > Uranotaenia > Uranotaenia lowii. Next base: position 162,607,048 of record NC_073691.1, on the reverse strand, counting down.
CTCACGTCTCACGTTTCATGTCGCCCGTCTCAAGTACTACTCACCTTCTCCAGATCTCATGTCGTACAAGGCCTTCGAAATCCATAATTCGATTTGGCCGGAACAATTTTAAATCATTCTTTAGTCACTTGGACTTGAAACATCGCGTGGGGAGGGGAGGGGCGACTTGAAAAAATAATACAAATCTTCAACAAAGTTTACCATTTTTTGAGTGAACTAGTTTTAAAAGTTGCCAATGACTTTTCGTTACAGTTCTTAAAATCAGCTGGATAGAGCGAGTTATAACAAGCAAATCTGCTTCTTACTAGCTGAGTAATAGGAAATTTTCCAAAATATGTCATTCGACAGATCGATTTGAGAAGACATAGACAGGTCCACTTCTAACGAAATGATCAACGGTGGCTTGGGCTCCCCCAAATCAATAACTCTATTTCTCGAAAAGGATTGCGCATTTCCATCCTAATCACGTCACATTTTGACACAAATCCAATGCACAGCCAGAGCGGCTTCAATCTGGTTCCAAAGCGGCTAACTGCGGGCTCGGTTCCTGTCAATCGGAACTTCCCGATTTCTGAATGGACTGCCCTCGTCAGCAAGTCAAAGTCCGATCCGTCCCATCGACAATCCGTTAACCCTTTTCACCTTAATTGGATCACCACTAATTTGTTTTTCCCATTCGATAGTGGCATCGACTTAGGAATATCAACCCCTGGTGCACTTCGGATGGTTCTTCGGAATCCTAGGAAAAATTAGGGCCCCTTCCAGAGCCGTCCATTGCAATCCATTCAGGATGGCTTTTTCCGAGGACAACAATCCCCGACGGGTTTCGGGAATCCCGAATGGGCCGGTAGGAAATGTTAACAAGGGACAAAAATGTGGACCGAAAATTGGCCCCATTCACCAGGTTGTCCACTTTTGGGCAAGGCCATTTCGGGAAAGCACTTTCCCATTGGAATTCGGTACCGGAGTGGGAAATTTTTCGGCAATTTGATTTGCATAAGGTTGGTCCCGTTTCGGAAAGAGGGTTTCGAATTTGTCGAAATTTCCACCGGTCGGCTGAAGACATCTAATGGAAGTTGTATCCAATTAAATTAAAACTCAACCTTGGCATTTTGATCGACAAAGTTTGAATGGCAACAGACGTTTTTGTATGGAGGCTTTTTGAGAGTTTATCGCCTTATGGTGAATTTATTAATGGAACTTTACAGAATATCGAATTACTGCAATCAATTATACTGAATTTTTATTCTGAAATTGAATCTAAGAACCTAATCTTAAATCTGATTGCGAAATCTTAAACTGAACTCTGAAATTTAAAATATGACGTCTGGAAACTGTAATCTGCATTTCTGTTTCAAAATCTGAAGTTGAAACTGAAATCAGGATCTGAGAATCAATGCCAGGGCCACCAATAGCGATTAGCCTTCTCCATTCTGATAATTGGCTTATAAACACTTGCCGGAACCAAATTGCACTTTATAGTTTCACATTTCTAGAAACGTAGTTGTATTGGTTGAAAATTGCGTTATACTTGAACCGAGTGAGAAACATAGTTCGGACCATAACATTCCGGCAATAAAACGGCAATTTTCCCCAGATGGCGCTATGGAAACCATTCGGTTCGACACACTACTGCAGCAGCTAAACGAAAGAAGACTAAAAAGCAGAAATAAAACCATTACTGGTACTTTGGAATAGTTTCATATTAGTGAACACCTTCCCAGCTCCCGGGTTAAATTTTCAGCGCAAATAAAAATTGCCCTCCCATCCACTGCGGAAAAATTCGCTGGAGCCACCGAATTCCTACCCTAACAGTTTACTAGAGCAAAGGATATGGACTTGTGTGGGTGGCGGGAACGAGTTTGCCGGATCATTTCTCATGCTATGAAATTGCCATTTTTGCTGGGGTGCTGTTTATATATTAGATTAGCCGGAATGGATACATCCAAGGTCCGGGAAATTTGTGAACGGGAGAAAACATATGAAAAAGGTTACTCGGTGGTGCAAAAAAAAAAAAAAAATACACTCTGGAATAAATCCGAAAAGCTCTCCAGGTCTCCTGCTCCAGCTATGTATGTATGTTTTCATATTTCTGTGGCTAATGCCGCTAGGGCCTTTCACTAGGTTTTGTTATTTCCAATTTGATACTTCCATCATATAGAGGTTTGTAAAATTTCAATCTGTCATCTATTTTTTTTAGTTTTTAAACCTGATGTGTTTAAAACTTGTTTTATAATCATTGTTTTTAATTTTTCGAGCTATGCCAAGAAAAGTCTTTCAAGTTTCCTCTAAGAAAGAAGGGAAAGTTCATCTTAGAAATATTTTTTGTTCGCAAATATCGTCTCCGAGACTCTTTAAACTTTCCTATATAAATGCTTTCCTATTGAAATTCGTTAAACGAATACAAACTGCTAGTCAATATACACTCAAGATGAGACTGTATGAGTATGTTGAGAGCATGTTGATTGAAAGTGAAACATCGACCAAAACCAGTTGATAAACGATTGCTCTGACGGACGGACGCAAAAACTACTCTTTAGACTCGACAATGGCGCGTTTAACGCTCCCAGTTATGGAATTGTTTCAATTTTCGAAGTAAGGTGACATTTGGTATGATAGCAACGTGAGTTTGAGTAAAGAACGGGCATTAGTGAAGTCGCACCGAACGCTGGCAGCCATTTTTGCAGTGTGAATAAATTTTCGATATGAAAGTGAATTCAACTTGAAAACTTTAGAGAAAGTGATACTAAGTTATAGTGATACGGTGTTTCTATCAAAAAGATGGATTTTGCTAAAAAAAATGGGTTTGTGTAGTTAACTTTAAAAATTTTGATAAATTTCGTAGACTTCAGTGATCAACCATTTTTGGCTCTGTGTGGCCTATTTCCCTGCTCTTTATGGCTAGTCGTGGCTCTTGTATGGCCTTTAAGTCTCTAAGTGTCTCTAAGTGGCCTCTTCCAAGCTCTGAGTGGCAGGTTGTGGCTCTGAGTAGCCCATCTATGGCTCTGAGTTGCCTTTTCCTAGCTCTGAGTGGCTGGTTGTAACTCTGAGTGGCCCATGTATGGCTTTGAGTGGTATTTTCCCAGCTCTGATTGGCCTTTTCCCATCTCTGAGTGGCTGGTCTTTTCCCAGTCTACTAAGTGGTTGGCCTTTCCCCAGCTCTGAGTGGCTGGTTGTGGCTCTGAGTGGTCCATGTATGGCTCTGAGTGGCTTTTTCTCAGCTCTGAGTGGCTTTTTCCTAGTTCTGAGTGGTTAGTTGTGGCTCTGAGTGGCCTATGAGTGGCTTTTCCCAGCTCTGAGTGGCTGGTTGTGGCTGATGCCCGGTAAATTTGAATCGGCAGAGAGGTAACTCAAATCGCCAGAGGGATCGTAACGATCTCTCTGGCGATTTTGCATCATCACATCGTTAGAGAGGAACACACCATACGCGTGCCTTGGGTGAGTGCCACGAATTAAGCTTAGACACGCCCTCCAGAGAAACACACGAACACAATCCGAACGAGACGCGTGTTCGCCTGCCTGAGAAGTCGACAGCTACGATTGAAAGCACACACGGGAGCCGGGAAGAGGCCACTCAGAGCCACAACCAGCCACTCAGAGCTAGGGAAGATGCCTTTCCATACATGCCATACATGAGCCATTTCATGGACCAAATTTGCAACGGTCAAAGTGATTTGATTTTGGTCTCAATTTGGAATCTGCTACATCAGAGTTTTTTTTTTTTTTCAGATCAAATTGTAATTCACTCGATACTCTTTTGTCAGACTTTTTCCATACCAAACGTTGTATTTTCACACATTTCACAGTTGCTTGGAAAAAAGATTATTGCTTCTTCCCGGAAGCGTCCGTGTCTGACGGAATCAGTTTCGATTGAACGGAAGTTGAACCTCAACTTATATTTTTTTAGATTTCACTGCTTCAAAGTAAGAAAAGGAAAAACTTTTTTATTTTGACTTTGACGTTTGATGATTCATTTGAAATCGGCGATAGGCGTGATACAAGTTTGAAAGGTTTCACTTATGGGTTGAAAAACAGCTCTTTGAAAGCATGGCAGAGAAAAACATTTTTTTCCAAATTGTTGTTCCTTCTTCCTTCCATAGTTTCCATCCTCCTCGCGCGTAAGACCTGCTTCATACAGATTGAATTAAAAGTATTCGAAACTCCTTCCACAGGCAGCCAATTATTCCGGGCATCAACGGATTTGAGGCAGAAAAAAAAAACATTTTCACTATTCCAAGATCTGCTTCGAACATCTTCAGCACCATCAACAGGACCAAGTTGGAGAACGAAATGAAAAGAAAATGTGTCACTGCTGCTCGTTCAAATTCCCAAAAGGCGTTTCCCGAGCGCCAAAACTTATCGTAATCAGCATTTCCATTCAGGAAGTTCTCAATTGACTAGACTCGCCAAACTTTGGGTGGACGTTATACCTAACTAATATTGACCGTCGCGGCTGAACGGAAAAATGATCCTTTGGAGGGTGTCGAATGTTGGCGCAGAGGGCGTTTGGACTAGTTCAAATCCATCAGTTGCAATGATTGTCAGAGTGAAAAAAATATTTTTTAAATTTGTTTATAACTATACGATGTAACACCGGAAGGCGTGTATGTGAGAACATATTGTTCGAATTATCAAATGTGCAAAACATTTCAGAAACACCTATTGTTTATATGGTTTAAAATTAACTCCATGAAACGTACATTGTGGATATAACGAAAGGTGTAAACACGATACTCCATTGTAAAATTATAACATGAAGCAATGCAATCGCATCAATTTGTTTAGTTATTTTGTTTCTCTACCATTTGACTGGCATCTGCAATATTTTCGTCAGGCATCTACACCTTGTGTACATGCTTTAAAATCAACATTATTTATCGTATTAACCAAATGTAAACACAGTACTCCATCATACACTTCTTGCGGGAAACAATGGGAATGCGATGGGCTTAAAACGCTGAACCAAGTCGTAGGAATGCGTTCTAAAATTCAGTATTCAGCATCTACACCACCGGATTACTATCAAGTTTTCTAACATCTCATTACATGATATGATCAGTTTGACCAAAAATGCATTCCACAATTCTATTTTGGGTCTGGATAAAGTTAAGTCTTCAAGGGCTGAATCTGCATCTCCTAAAACCTATTTGTTGTGCGACTTTTTAGAGTTGACACTCAATAAGGATTACTTATAGGACTCGACTTTGGCGAAAACAAACAAATCAATTGACGGTGAGATTGAAAAAAAAGAGATGATAAGAAGACAAGATGATGAGAAAATGAGAAGATGAGAATATAAGAAGGTGAGAAGATGAAAAAGAAGGTGAGAAGATGAGAAGATGAAAAAATGAGAAAATGAGAAGATGAGAAGATATGAAGATCAGAAGATGAGAAAATGAGAAGATGAGAAAATGAGGAGATAAAAAGATGAGAAGCTGAGAAGCTGAGAAGATGAGAAGATGAGAAGATGAGAAGATGAGAAGATGAGAAGATGAGAAGATGAGAAGATGAGAAGATGAGAAGATGAGAAGATGAGAAGATGAGAAGATGAGAAGATGAGAAGATGAGAAGATGCGAAGATGAGAAGATGAGAAGATGAGAAGATGAGAAGATGAGAAGATGAGAAGATGAGAAGATGAGAAGATAGGAAGATGAAAAAAAAGATGATGTGATGATGAGAAGATGAGAAGATGAGAAGATAAAAATGACAAGATGAGAAAATAAAAGATTAGAATAAAAAAATAGGAACATGGGAAGAAGAGAAGATAAGAAGACGAGAAGATGAACAAATAAAAAATAAGGAAATGAGAAAATGAGAAGATGAGAAAATGAGAAGATGAGAGGATGAGAAGATGAAAAGATGAGAAGATGAGACGATAAGAAGATGAGATGATGAGATGATGAGAAGATGAGAAGACTAGAAGATGGGAAGATGAGAAGATGAGAAGATGAGAAGGTGAGAAGATAAGATAGAAAGATAAGTAGATGAAAAAATGAGGAGATGAGAAGATGAAAAGATGAGAAGATGAGAAGATGAGATGATAAGGGGATGAGAAAATGAGAAGATGAGAAGATGAGACGATGGGAAGATGAGAAGATGAGATGATAAGGGGATGAGAAAATGAGAAGATGAGAAGATGAGACGATGAGAAAGAAGATGAGAAGATGAGAAGATAATATGAAAAAATGAAAATATTAAAAGATGAGAAGATGAGTGGATGCAGGTGAAAAGATATAAAGATGGGAGGATGAAAAGATGAAAAGATAAGTTAAGAAGATAAGTAGATGAAAAGATGGAAAGATGAAAGCATGAGAAGATGAGAAGATGAGAAGATGAGAAGATGAGACGATGAGAAGATGAGAAAATTAGACGAAGAAACGATGAAAAGATGAGAAGATGAGAAGATGAGACGATGAGAAGATGCTAAGAATGAGAAGTTGAGAAGTTGAGAAGATGAGGAGATGAGAAGATGAAGAGATGAGAAGATGAGAAGATGAGAAGATGAAAAGATGAGAAGATGAGAAGATGAGAAGATGAGAAGATGAGAAGATGAGAAGATGAGAAGATGAGAAGATGAGAAGATGAGAAGATGAGAAGATGAGAAGATGAGAAGATGAGAAGATGAGAAGATGAGAAGATGAGAAGATGAGAAGATGAGAAGATGAGAAGATGAGAAGATGAGAAGATGAGAAGATGAGAAGATGAGAAGATGAGAAGATGAGAAGATGAGAAGATGAGAAGATGAGAAGATGAGAAGATGAGAAGATGAGAAGATGAGAAGATGAGAAGGTGAGAAGATGAGAAGATGAGAAGATGAGAAAATGAGACGATGAGAAGATGAGAAGATGAGAAGATGAGAAGTTGTAAAAATGAGAAGATGAGAAGATGAGTAGATGGGAAGATGAGAAGAGGAGAAGAGGAGAAGATGAGAAGAAGAGAAGATAAGAAAATGAGAAGATGTGAAGACGTGAAGGTGAGAAGACTAGAAGTGAGAAGATCAGAAATATGGAAAGACGAGAAGATGAGAAGATGAAAATTATGAGAAGATGAGAAGATCAGAAATATGAAAAGATGAGAAGATGTGAAGATAAGAAGATGTGAAGATGAGAAGATGAGAAGATGAGAAGATGAGAAGATGAGAAGATGAGAAGATGAGAAGATGAGAAGATGAGAAGATGAGAAGATGAGAAGATGAGAAGATGAGAAGATGAGAAGATGAGAAGATGAGAAGATTAGAAGATGAGAAGATGAGAAGATGAGAAGATGAGAAGATGAGAAGATGAGAAGATGAGAAGATGAGAAGATGAGAAGATGAGAAGATGAGAAGATGGGAAGATGAGAAGATGAGAAGATGAGAAGATGAGAAGATGAGAAGATGAGAAGATGAGAAGATGAGAAGATGAGAAGATGAGAAGATGAGAAGATGAGAAGATGAGAAGATGAGAAGATGGGAAGATGAGAAGATGAGAAGATGAGAAGATGAGAAGATGAGAAGATGAGAAGATGAGAAGATGAGAAGATGAGAAGATGAGAAGATGAGAAGATGAGAAGATGAGAAGATGAGAAGATGAAAAGATGAGAAGATGAGAATATGACAAGATGAGAAGAGAAGATGAGAAGATGAGAAGATGACAAGATGAGAAGATACGATAAGAAGATAAGTAGATGAAAAGATGAGAAGATGAGAAGATGACAAGATGAGAGAATGAGAAGATGAGAAGATGAGAAAATAAGAAGATGAGATGATGAAATGAGGGGATGAGAAGATGAAAAGATGAGAAGATGAGAAAATGAGAAGATGAGAAGATGAGAAGATGAGAAGATGAGAAGATGAGAATATGAGAAGATGTGAAATGAGAAGACGAGAAGATGAGAAGATAAGAAGATGAGATGATGAGGAAATGAGAAGATGAGAAGTTGGAGTGGGGTTTGAATTTTTTTTTTTTTTTTGAAACATATTCTTCAGAACGTATGTGATGTGCGATTGTCTCAGATCGTTGAGCTTCCTTGAAAATTCTTGGTTCAATTTTAAATCAAATTATCTCCTAGTGAAAATCAATAAACATGTTGTAAATTTCCGATGAATAACTAGGAACAGTTTGACGAACTTCACTCCAAAAAATGTGAAATGGTTTCTTCGCTTAACTCCACAGGATCACACAGCATCCGGAAAGTTCTCTATTGCTAATGACAGATACATTAATGACACCGGTACAACTGTAACCGTAATTGTGCTAATGAACAAGCTCGACGGGGGTTATTTTACCTGCCTCAATCATCGATGGAATTGACAGGAATTTAATTGAACAAGAAACGCCGTCAAACAGTTTGTTACAATCGCTTTTCGATTACCATTCCTGCTGGCCGTCTGGTTTGTGCTTGAGCATGGCAAAGTGAAATACGTTACTTCATTCATCAAAATATTCAACGTAACATTCCAAAACAGAAACAATATTACTTTGGCTTTAAAGTTAAGTTACGTGTTTTCCGAGAAAATTGTAATGTGAATATTTTCCTACACGAACATCCAATAAAGTTTCATAAAGACGGTGTCCCAAAAAATGGGACAAAGCAACAGCCAATGCCAATAATGGTATTAGCGGCACGAGGCAGTAAATTCATCGAATCCGCGAAACCATAATGGTATTATTTACTTTAAACAACCAAACTTTGAGGCAGCTTCCGGGCGGGAGTAGAATTCAATTTCTGCCATAATAAAAACGATGCCAGGATGGCAGGAATGAAAATCGGTGTGCGTGGGTTGTTGGCAGGAACAAAAAAGATCACACAATGATACTTGCCGCGATAACATCTACATTTTCAGTGTAACCGAGGCTTTGCTTCCGAAAAAAAATGAAAAAAGAGTAAGTCGATTTGAATACACTCTCCGTCTCTCCGGTTGGTTTTTTTTATTATGTATTCTTCCATCATTGAATGATGGGTTAAATTTTACTGTGATCGTTTTTTTAAATACCTTCTCTGTAATGAGAAGACATATTTTTTTACAACACAAACTTTAGAATCAACCAATCAGAACCCACCTGGAAAAATTCAAAGATGTTCGTTTGAAGAAGAATTTATGAAAAGCAATTCAGGTTGTTTTCTCAAATTTGGGTCGTATTACTACATCATCGAATTCAACACAATCTCTTATATCCACTTAAGCACCCGATTTTGACAGCCTTTTTGAGCAACTGGTGCAGAAATTATGTCGGATGAAACCTGGAGGATGGTCGATGATCGGAGAAAGGCGAAAGTCGGAATTGAGCAGGCATGTACCGGGTCAGCCAAAGCAGCCGCCCGCTTACGATATGGAAAAGGCTGGAAAAGGCAGTTAAACGAGCTTGTAGACGAGACAAGAGAGCCTGGACAAACTCCCTAGCCGAAGAGAGAGAAAGAGCCGCCGCCAATGGAGATATCCGATTACTTTATGACATTTTTCGCCGGTGCAAGGACTTATGCAAGAATGCCGCTGAAAGACCGAGCAGGTTGACAGATCAAACCGAGAGCTCAAGCGTTGGACTGAGCATTTTGAACAACTCTTCCGAGTCACAAATAGCGATGGCCAACAGAACCCGCAGCCCGAAGCGCCAACAGTAAGTCGCATAAATGGCGTCAACTCGGAAGCGTCCTCGTTTGCTGAAACAGAAGCGCAATCAAAGATGCCTGGAATCGATTGCAATGTTGCAGCGAAAAGACGCTGACATTTGGGATACTGAAACATTCCAGGCCGACTGGATGCAGGGTATCCTTGTAAAGGTCCCGAAGAAAGAAGACCTGACCGCTGGCGTGGCATAACTTTGATCTGTACAACCTTCAAAGTACTCTCCAAAGTTATCCTAAACAGGATCCAGGAGAAAATCGACGCCACACTTCGAAGGCGACAGCCTGGATTCTGATCCCTACGATCATGTGTGAACCATATCACAGCGCTACGAATAGTACTGGAACAAACCAACAAATTCCAGGACTCTCTTCTGTTGGTGATCGTTGATTTCGAAAAAGTATTCGACCGACTTAACCTCAAAAACATCTGGGCGGCTCTAAGGCGACGAGAAGTCCCAGAGAAACTAGTCCATCTCATCAAATCACAGTACAAGTCATATTCATGCAAGCTCTTAAACGACAGTGTCCGAACCAATCCCGGTAACTGTTGGAGTGAGACAGGGATGTATCTTATCACCGCTGCTTTTTATCATTGTAATGGATGAGATCTTGACTGAATCGATTGACTTTAGATAGTCCGAACCGAGGGTTGCCGTCGAATCCTTCGACAATGGAGCAAATGAACGAACTTGACCTGGCTGACGATGTTGCTTTGCTCGCTTCCAAGTGCTTCCAAGTGCTTCCAAGTGTTTCCAGTATCTTGGTAGTCAGATAACGCCTGATGGCGGTACCAGGAAAGACATCGAAACCCGGATCAGAAAAGCCCGATTTACGTTTGCAAGTCTCCGAAACATCTGGCGCTCACGCCAGATCTCTCTACGAACTAAGATCCGAATCTTCAACTCAAACGTCAAATCCGTATTGTTGTACGGGTGCGAAACTTGGTGTACATAAGCGGTGACGACGCGAAAACTTCAAGTATTTGTGAATCGCTGCCTGCGGAGTATCATCCGTGCTTGATAACCCGGCAATTTGGATCTTAATAATGATCTACATCGCACGCAAGAAATCGAGATTCGGAAACACAAACGCAAGTGGAGATGAATAAGGCACAAGCTACAAAGAGATGAGAACGAGAATTGCAGAGAGGCGCTTTAATGGAATCCAGAGAGATATCGAAGGAGGAGCAGGCCCAGAAATTCGTGGCTAGCCGCCGAAATACGAACTGTCGACGAGAATCTTGACTGGAACTAAGTGAAGACGCTGGCTCCGGTTCGTCAACAGTGGAGGTCTTTTACCACGAAACTATGCGCCGGAGAATCGACGCTGGGCCATTAGATAAGTAAGTAAGTAAGTAACGAACAATGAACAATAAATTTGGTATAGAAATCGGCAAAGACCCATGCGACGAAATGGGACCAGCGATTGGAAACTTGGAACATGGAACTACCAATCTCTAAATTTCAGGGATAGTAACTGCTCTCTAACAAATTGAAGATCCGCAAATTTAATTGGAAGGTTCTGTGCGTACAAGCTGACCAACAAAAACGCCCTCAGACTTATAGAATTCACTGCCTCCAAACGAATGGCCATACGTAGTACCTTGTCCAGCATCGCCTCCCACACAAGTACACCTGGAAATCACCGTATCAAACGCAATCACAGATCGATCACGTTTTGATAGACAGCCGGCACTTCTCGGACGTCATCGACGTCAGATCCTGTCGAAACGCCAACATCGAGTCAGCCATAGGTCGGCAACCTGCGGCTCTTTTGATGCCCGGCTGCGGCTCTTTGCTCATTTTGACCAAGTCAAAAAAGTCTCTGGAGTTCTGGAGCATATTCTCGAAAGTAAACTTTTTCTCTTTTCAAAGATCTCAATTTCTGAGTTAAGCATTCCCAAATTCGATAGAATGTACTTGAATTTCGTATGACGTGCAAACTACACAATGTTTAGATAGGCGCGGTTCAGAGTGTAGCAAAAAACCAAAACAAATCAAATCAAGAAAGAAGTGTTGTTGTTTTGCTATCATTTACATCAATATTCTTTTGAAAGTGAAACGTTAAATCAAAATTTTATTCCTATTGGCAGAATCTTATTGGTAAGTTATAACGATTGTCAATTAAATCGCTAAACTCATTACAATCTTCGCTAAATAGATCTACTCGAACTGCAAAACTTCGAGCTACACGCGATGACTACATCTGAATGCGAAATTGTCTAATAAAAATCCGAACGGTAGTCTTATTGCTAGGTTTCAATACCGTGCTCAGGTTACATTTTTGTTTTATTTTCACTTATAGATTTGGAAAAATTATCCCTAATCGAGCTTTGTTACTTCAAAAAGGTGAGTTTTGTAATTTCGGAACAGCAATTTTTTAATCTGAAACCTACGTAATATTTACCAAAATAAAAACTTATAATTCGATATTGTTCAGATTGGATCGTGATAAATAAATAGTGACATTCCATGTAAATTAGCGATTACTTTTCACGAGTAGCAAGCACGGATTTTGATAAAATAGAAATTTGTTGAACTATTTGTAGAGCAACGGTTTTGATTCGTAAATTTTCTATTTATAGAATCAATGTTTTTTTAGTATTCCATAGCTGATCTACAGTCTTTCCAAAGCATGTATTTTTTGATTTTTTTTTTTTAGACTTTGAATAACGCAAAACTGAAGTGTTGTAGCTAAATATTGTATAAAAACTTATATATGAGTTGCATTATGAAATTTAAAAAACTTTAAATTTTGTTAAAATCGGTCGAGAAACAAGAAAGATATAGCGGTCTTAGTCAGGAATGTCGAATTGACACTCCAGGAACTCTAACGGGACGGATGAAGGTTCAATTATAAGAAAAAAAAAATGAATTGCAATAATACTGATAAAGGTATTATATTGAAAAAAAAAAAGTGTGTTTTCGCATGAATGACGGTCTAGCAGTGTTCCATACTTTATTCAAAAACTAAATTTAAATGTTGTCAAATTTTAAAATTTCCAGTTGAAAGTTTTTTTAAATTGCCGTTATTTTTTATCCAAAAGCTTTTATATAACAAAGTGGGTATCAATGACATGGCAAGATAATTCAAATTCCTTCTCTGCTCTTTGGATGTCTATCTGACCAAAAAAAAATCAATTACAGGTGAACGACAAGCATGGCTTCTACAACGAAAAAAAGAAGAGTAGAAGATGAAAATCGAGAATTCAATCAGGATTGGACAGAGTCTTTGGCGTTCGTATGTAATTCAGATGGCCTACCAACTTGTTTAATTTGTCACGAAAAGCTGGCACATAACAAAAAGTCTAATTTGGAAAGACACTTCAACAAAAAGCATGCAATATTTGCAAGAAAATATCCCGCTGGTGAAGAACGAAAGAAAGCCGTTGAAGAGCTTCATCAACGGAATCAAAAGTCATGTTCATTGCTGAACATTTGGACGCAATCGAAGAACAGCGTCAATTTGGCAAGTTTTGCAGTGTCTTTGGAAATTGCAAAAAAGGGCAAACCATTCTCAGATGGTGACTTCGTAAAGGCTTGCTTCGTTAGTGCGTCCAAAGAACTTTTTCGTGATTTTAAAAACCACCAAGAAATCTTGAAAAAAATTAATGATTTGCCATTATCAGCCAAAACAGTGCAAGATAGGGTGCATAAAATGTCTTCGAATGTTACATCTTTGCAAGTGGAGGACATTCGACAGTCTACTGCCTTATCACTTGCAATTGATGAGTCTTGCGACATTACTGATACCGCACAAGTCGCTCTTTTTGCAAAGTATAATAGTGTCCAAGGCCCAAAAGAAGAGCTTCTTGGATTGCTACCGCTTGCAGGACAAACTAGAGGAGAAGACATCGCTAATGCTGTTCTTAAATGCCTTGCAAAAAATAACATTGATTTGAACAAAATCGTAGCCATAGCAACCGATGGAGCAAGAAGCATGACTGGCAGAAATAAAGGAGCAACAACGATACTTCAGAGCAAAATTGACCACGAAATTTTTACATTTCACTGTATCATTCATCAAGAAGCACTTTGTGCCCAGGCGTTTCCCAGTGAAATAGTTGAAATTATGAATTTAGTGATCAAGATTGTTAACAGCATCTTAACAAATCCACTGTATCACCGTCAGTTCAAGGAGGTCTTGGCCGAAATGGAGAATCAGTATTCCGACCTTCTTCTGCACAACAAAGTGCGATGGCTTTCCAGAGGTAAAGTATTGAAAAGATTTGCTTCATGCATTAAAGAAATCAATATATTCCTCAAGAGCAAGGGCATTAATCATCCTCAGCTAGAGGACGAAGAATGGTTGCAGAAATTTTACTTCATGGTGGATATCACAGCAAAGTTAAACGAGCTTAACCTTAAACTACAAGGAAAAGGAAACCCAGCCTACATGTTGGTTGAGGAATTGGTTTGTTTTCAAGAAAAAATCATTATTTTCGAAGAAGATATTCGAAACGGACAATTGATTCATTTTCAACTTTTAAAGAATTATCGTGATAGCACCGGTGCAACTGTTGACACGATTTATTTTGGCACAGTCTTGACAAAAATGAAAAATGAATTTGCTTCCAGATTCGAGCATTTCAGAATTAACAGAACCACTTTAACGTTTGTCGTAAATCCTCTCAATACAAATTGCAAAGAAATCAATCTGAAACCATTTGGCATTGACGTTGGGTCTCTTGAGATGCAGTTTATCGATTTAAAAACAAAAACTTTGTGGAGTGGAAAATTTACAGAACTGCAGAACAAATTAGAAGAGCTGGAAGTACAAAAATGTATGTACGTGACACAGAAAAAATGGACAGCATTGCATGAATTGCCAAGAGTTGAGGAACTTATATTTATCGTATGGAATAGTCTCCCCGCCAGGTATAGTGAGGTAAAAAAGTTGGCATTTGGAGTGCTGACTATCTTTGGTTCGACTTATTCTTGCGAACAAGCTTTCTCTTCCATGAACTTAATCAAGAGTAAAACGAGGAGTCAGCTTACCAACGACAACTTGGAATCTTGTTTGAAACTTAAAACAACAAGTTACGAACCAGATTTATCGAAACTATCAAACGAAATGCAAAACCAACGATCCCATTAATTTTTGTTTATTGGAAAATGTTTTTTAACTACATTGATTTTTCAAGTATTTTTTTTCGTTTACATAAGTTGCTCAACCGTGCCTTCTTTAAATACATATTTCTATTGTTATGAAATATTAAATAGTTAATGAAATGTTTAATAGTTAAGTTTTACTTAAATAATAAGTAGTCAATCTGTATACTTGTTTTATATCAATAAATGGATCCTTTTTCAACAAGTGCAGTTTTACTTTTCGTTATTATTTTTGATTGGTGGGAAAAAAAACCTGTGGCTCTTCAAAAGCTTCAAAATATGAAAACTTGTCACTTTTGGCTCTTTTGACTCAAAAGGTTGCCGACCACTGAGTCAGACCAATAGCTGGTGAAGATGCGCCGACAGAAGGCAACCTTGACGAAGCTCCTCTCGAGGACTGTTAGTTGGGATACCATCGAGACAGTCATCTACAGCGTTGCGGAGAACGTCATCGTGCATGTGGAACGAACTCGACGGAACGACTGGTTCAACGAGGAGTGTGGGACGAATGCAAAGAAGCACCCATCGAAACGTGGAAAATCACTAACAGCGGAAGAGGCAACAAGTCCGTCTCTTCTTGGAAAAAATAGCCGACTGGTGGAGGAGGAGCTCGAAGAGTTGGTGCAGCTTCATCATTTCCAAGAAACACGAAAGTTCTATCAGAGTCAACGCATCGTACCGCAAGCCGAAATGAGCTGGGTTAAAGACGGAGGCATCCTGACGGACAATCGTGAGTTGATCAAAAGATGGAAGCAGCACTTCGATGAACATCTGAACGGTGCACATGCAGGAAATCAAGACGGTGGGGAAAGATACATCGTCGGCAAAGTAAACGACGTAGAAGAGCTACTCCCTACGATAAGTGCAGTTAACACGTTCGTCGCCTCGGCACCCATATTCGGGTGACGGGTGTATTTCCTGGGGGGCCCCGTCACATCGAAAAGCGTGTGACGCTCTCTTACTTGAGTTTACCGCTCAGCTTCGCCACACGTTTCAAATATGGGAGTTCTCCCTCTTTGCTTTCACTCTCTGAAAATTTCTTTGGGCCGGGCTAGTAAAACTACCAAAATGAGCGTGGCGACGAACGTGTTAACAGAGTCATTCACCTGTTGAGTAGTAACAAATCGGTAGGATGGTATCGCAGCTGAACTCATCAAAATGGGCCCGGACAAGATGGTCGATCTCCTACACCAGTTGATAGTCCGGATCTGGGACACAGAACAGGTACCGGAGAAGTGAAAGGAGGGGATAATATGCCTCATATATAAGGAGGGGGTCCTCAATGCCGTGCTATCAAGGTGCTATCCTAAATCCTACTCCGCCACAAACAAACAAATTTGTGGGAAGTCATCAAGGCGGCTTCATTGAGGGGCGGTCTTCGACGGACCAGATCTTTAAACTACGGCAAATCCTCCAAAAATGCCGTGAACACCAAGCCCCTACTCACCAAATCATCGACTTCAAAGCCGCATACGACAAGATCGACCGTGACGAGCTATGGAGAATCATGGACGAGAACGGCTTTTCCGGGAAGCTGACCAGACTGATCAAGGCGACGAAGTGCTGTGTGCGGATTTCGGGCGAATTGTCGAGTTCATTCGAATCACGCAGGGGGCTTCGACAGAGCGATGGTCTATCCTGCATGATGTTCAACGTAGCGCTAGAAGGTGTTTTTCTACGAGCGGTGAGCGAAATATAGGGCACGATTTTCAACAGATCCTTTGAACTTATTTGCCTTGCCGATGACATTGATATAGTCGGCAAACATCAGTGGCGATGAAGAAGGTGTACCGCAAATTGAAATGTGAACCAAGAGGATTGGATTAATGATTAATAGATACGTCCAATACGAAGTATATGCTGGCCTGCGGATCATATGCCAACCGAGCTCGCTCGTCCAGTGTTCTCTACGGGCACGAGACATGGATATTGCTCGAGAAGGACCTGCGTACTCTCGAAGTATTCGAGCGACGAGTGTTAAGAACCATCTTTGGCAGCGTGCAAGAGAACGGAGTATATAGGCGAAGGATGAACCACGAGCTCGTACGACTCTAAATACGGCGAACCCAGTTTCAAGAAGCTGGTTAAGGCTGGCCGGATAAGCTCGGCAGGACATGTTGCGAGAATGTCAGACGACTGTCCTGCAAAATGGGCGTTCGCTTGGAATCCGGGAGGAACGAGACGAGCAGGGGCGCAACGAGCGAGGTGGTTAGACCAAGCGTCATCTGACGAATGTGGGATGACCGGAAAATTATGGAACGATTGCCATGTGCCGAGTGAATTTTAGGAATTATGTTCATCAGGTCATGTCGTTATAAAATCAATCTAGAAATTCAAACTGTTAACTCAAATTTAATTTTCATTTTTCAAATAAATTCAAAATACATCTGAATGACGCTATCAACAATCCTAGTATTGACTAGCCATGCGCATATGTAATGTGATTTTGATTGATGTTTCTATAATATGTGTGGGATAGATAATTAGGATCCATTTCGAGTCTTCTACATTTTCCTGGATTTTTTATCCGATTTTTTTTTTCCATTTTCATACAAACGAGCTTATGAATTCATAAATTATTAAAGGAACAGTCAATTAGATTGCATCACAGATGTCGTCAAAAAAAAGCATTCAGGGCGCCTTCAGCATTCTCAGTTGAATTGTCCTTCTATCACGTCATGTTTCAAACGTTGTCGGTCAGTTTCATATTGGGAGCGGCTTTCACTGTAAATCCATTAGCCTTAATAATACCGAGCAGAAAGTGTTCAATCGCTTACCAGTCTACCGATTGCACTCGTTTTTCAAACTTTGGAAGCTGTATGGAAAGCATGATCACGTGGCCCCTTGCAGTAGCTGATGTACGGCCTAATATTTCGCTCGGGACTAAAATAAAACGAACCCGGGACCTGGTAATGTCGCTCCAGTCTATTCCCGACAAATGTCTTCAAACATCATTTGGCTATCGCAACGAGATGATGTCATTCCTCCTGCAGCTGAACCTATCTTGCTATTCCCCGAATCAGGATAGGGAAGTTATGCTGATGCAACTGCACGCCACCCAAGAACATCGACTAGCAGCTTGCTCGGAAATGATGGTTAATTGGAACACAACTAGCCCCAAATGTTTCTTTTTCTCCGATCGGATTCAGCTCGACTTTGTTCCGGGAGGGCAACTGAACATATCGACCCCCAGCGGCAAGATAATTTTTAACTCGCTGATCCGAGAGCTACATCAGGCTACCAGAGACATGGAATTTGATCCGACTGACCCGCCGAACCCGCCGAAGGATTCCAATTGCAGCTGCGATTCGATCCGGAAACTCAACAAATGGATGCAGCACTGCACCGAACATTTGACCGATGACGATCAAAAGCTGCTGCACCCAAGTTGGAAGGTCATGGTGAACGATATCATTTTGGAAAAGTGTCCCAAGTGTTCCGGAATGCGTGTGTGGTTTGCATTCTTTGGAGTTCTAGTGCTAATGGCAGTGTTTTCGAAAATCGTTCAGCCATTTTTGGGTTACATCGATAAAAAGTTCTTTGAAAAGTCAGCTAATCGATAGATCAGTTCGGTTGCAACCTAGTGATTGTGTCCCATCAATTAACTTGTTTAAGAAAATTGGCGATAAAGCGTCAACTGGTTTGTACTAGTGAATTTGAATTAAAGTACCACACATTTTTATCAATAAATTTTTGTTTTCGTTGGAGATTGAAATACCGAAATTCGTATAAGAACATTTTTCAACCTGCATCAATTACTGACTAAACTGTGCGACTTTGAACCCGCCATTTTTAGCTTTCAATGCATTACTGCACAGGGTTTGTCCGAAAGGTAATAGGACTGACTGTTTTCCGCCGCGACTGTACTTCGGATCGTATGCGCGCCGACCGGATAAGGTAGAGGTCGTTTCTAGCTAACGAACAAGCAGCTGTTCGGTTGTCTCCTAGCAACGGGAGAACCAGGAGAGCCACCTTCGCACGACGTGTTTCTCTGAGTGGTGCAAGTCGAAAATGCAGTGTTTGTTAGACCAGAACGCGATCAAATTCTGCGTGAAACTCGGTAAATCTGCGACAGACACGTTTGAAATGACCAAGCAGGTTACTCAGATGTTGCTTTAGCAAGAAATGGTGTGTTTCGCTGGCTTGATCATTTCAAATGTCTCTGTCGCAGATTTACCGAGTTTCACACAGAATTTGATCGCGTTCTTGTCTAACGAACGCTGCATTTTCGGCTTGCACCACTTCCAAAAACACGTCGTGCGAAAAAGGCTCTCCTGGTTCTCCCCTTGCAAGGAAACAACCGAACAGCCGATCGTTCGTTAGCTAGGAACGCCCTCTACCTTAATCAGTTGGCGCGCACACGATCCGAAGTACAGTCGCTGTTACCCTCCAGCTCTCGGGGAAGGGAAAAACAAATATGTTTTGCATAGGAGGTGGGTGGTATCTCATAAGGTCGCTCACACAGTGAAAGAATTGTCATCGGCTGAGTTACTAGCAACCAAGGAACCGGGGGTAAGGGAACTCAAAACGGTTGCGAACCGCTTCGCCTATCGGTCCATAGAAAATTCGTGGGTTCCTACAACCTGGTCGAAAACGACAGTGGTGTTTAACCACTTTTCTAGAATCAAAATGTGAAATTACAGGCAATCTGCTATCTTACTGCGAAAAAAATGGAATACAAAGAATTTTATCAGCAGAAAAGGAACCAATTGAGATTGTGGAAAACTTTTACACCCCCAAGGCTGTACTCTAACTGAACTCCACCAAAGTTTTTAACATGTTTGATTGTATATTATTACATAAAGAGTTAACTATAAATTTTACGTGACGTCACATTTGAGTGTACTTGCGTGATACTGATTTTTTTCTTCGATGTAGGAAATGCGTGGGCGCTGACAGAACGCAGAGAAGTTGTAGCTTGGCGTTACGGGATTACACGGTAGTGTCAGCCATTGATAAACAGCTTGACAGCTTCCCTTTAGGCGACTTAAGACAGATGTCGCACAAGATGGCGTCAAAAGCGGTTCCGGAGGCCTTGGCTGTGGGTCTAAGTACCAGAGAGAGCGTATTTCTGGCTTGGAACCAACCTTTTCGATCCTTGTAACGGGTGTTAAATAAAAAATGAGAATTTTTTCAATCACATATAAAAAAATATTGTTATTTTTTTTTCATCGATTTCAGTATTTTTTTTTATCAATAACATAATGTATTTTTTCCAAAAAAATGTCAGTGAATGTTTGAGTAAGGGCCGTGGTCTGATGTTCGACGCAACTTTGTCGCGATGCTCTCACAAGAACGTTGTACGGCACTTACGTCCATTTTCCGGATACAATTCCGGATTCTTGTAGTCAGTTGCTTCGTGTCTTTGGCCCTACAATTGTTTTTATACACTAGGGCACTGAATGAGTCAAAGAAATCTTCTATTGGGCGGCACTGGGGCAAGTTTGTTGGGTTACGATCTTTCGGCACGAACGGTATCTTTTTCTCCTCAAGGTACGCCAGCCAGCCAGAACGCATGACGTCCCGCGGTATTTTTTGGTCATCCACCGACACTGTGATTTAACCGTCTCAATCTGCTCCTCCGTGTACTCCGGCGACCTCGTCTTCTTTCTGCAGACGATTCCTTCCATCTTGAGGGTACGATCGATCAATACGTGGGAGCAGCCATATTTCCAACCGGCGTCACGCAGGCTGGTTGCGTCCTTGTTGTCAAACAGCTTCTTTAACGATGTCTTCCTCTGCTTCGTCATTATCGTCACCGGACGACCACTTCCGACCTTCCGCTCTACGTTCAGGGAACCCAGGATACGATATACCGTACTGACAGGTACATTTTCTTCCTTAAAATGTGCCACCGTGAACTTTTTTCCTTGCTGGAAATGCGTTTCGTAGAACCGTACAATGCGTTCGCGAAGCACGTGCTTTTTCGACGCCATCTTTGCTTTGACTAAATTCAAACTAGCAAAACTAAACACGGAGAAAAAAGTATAGTATTTTTAACAATAATCCACTTACATTTAATCATATTTCTGATTGATTCTCGGCTAACTATAAATATCAAACTTCCAACTATATATACAATAGACTATCGGTTTGTTTTTTTGTGTTTAAAAATATATATAATAGATTCCACTTTATTGATATGATTGATTTTGTGCACTCAACTATAAATATCATAGATTCAACTACATATGTATGATTGAATTTCTTCATTCAACCATAAATATGATAGTTTCAACTATAATCGTATGATTGATTCTATTATATATATAGTTAATTCAACTATACAAAAACAGTTGATTCAATTATATTTATAGTTGTTTCAATTATAGTGTATTATAGAATTAAAAGTTAATTTCATTTGATTTAATTCATATATGCAATTAGGAAAAAGGTAGTTTCGGAGGTTTTAATTATTTCAGATGACTCAGAACCTTTATTCTAGGTTCCGAAATGAAAGCGAGCAAAAGAATATGAACATTATATATTTTTAAACTAATTTTCCATTTTTATGTTTAAACAAACTTAAGCCTCTTATTATTATAAATAAAAATAAACGTTATTAAGTACCTGTTTAAACTTTTCTGCTTTTATGCACCATCAAAAACTGTTTTAGTTACTCAATGCTATGCTCTATGGCTAATATAACAAACTTGTCCGCATTTTCTTTTTTAATTCATGCAACGAATCAAGCTCGGAACATTTTGGAGCAAAGTTTTTACCACATCCTGAATCAAATCGAACTTCGAAATGACAATCGGGTTCAACAGATTGCAGCTGGACGTTCCAATAGTGCTAACTGATGGAACGAGCAATAATCCGCAACCGCTAACAGTTGGTTGTTGAATTTGGAAGTCAGACGATGACGTGTCATATGGTGGCTGGACCGGACCCGGATCTGAAAGCAGCCAGAAGATTTTTTGTTTATTGATAGTTACAAGTAACACTTATTAATAACATTTCGGTTCCCATGATCAAATAGATTAAAGATCTTAAAGAAATATCTGGGTTTTAAAATAATTGAAATTATAGCATTATTAAACTTACCAGCCGGATACAATTAAGCATTTTATTGTTCGCTTTCGTCGGCAGTTTTCGGTCATTTTTCAGGGGCCACTGTTTGGTTTGAATTTTACAGCGCTTTCTATCATTCATCCTACCGCGATTCACCCACCCATGGAGTGGTTTCCGCAGGTAGAATTGAGTTTCTTAGCTTTGAAACCGAGCAGCAGCAAAACCCGTTCCTCCTCCGAAGGTTTTGATCACTTTTCGCAAATGTTCGATATTTTGGGTGATATCATATCGACCCTGATTGTCGATTCTTATGTAGCGTTCGCTTTTCTTGGCCCCGGGCTCGAGCCGGTCACAATTATCACCGTAATTATTGCTCGGTTTGATTTTAACCTCGTACAAACAAACGTGGACACACGACGCGACGACGGCAAGAGCGAAAATGGCGGCAAGAAAAATTGTGTATATCATAACTATCATAACAATATAGTTTCATTTACTATATCTACGCTTCAATTCTTAGAATCAATTATACATTTGTAGTTGAATCTATCATATTTACAATTGAATCAATTATACCACTACAGTTGCATCTATCATATTTACAGTTTAATCAATTATACCACTACAGTTGAATCTATTATATTTATAGTTGAATGCCTAAAATCAATCATACAATTGTAGTTGAATCTATCATATCTACAGTTGAATCAATTATACCATTACAATTGAATCAATTATACCATTACAATTGAATCTATTATATTCATAGTTGATTGCATAAGGTCAATCAGCAGTTTGTAGTTGAATCTATTGTATTTATAGTTGAATGCATGAAATAAATCATACAGTTGAATGCATTATATTGATAGTTGATTGCGTAAGTACAATTAGAAGTTTGTAGTTGAATCTATGATATAAGTAGTTGAATGCGAAAAAATCAACTGCATTTCGATTATTGGTATAAAAAGCTGAAATGATTGGAACAACTATCGTCTTTTTTCTCCGTGAACACGCCTACTGTTTCTAGGGAGCCCAAAGAGCAATTTTCTTGGAGAAAGAAAATTTTACGCTCTTTATTTGAGTTACTGAAAGGTATTGAAAACATTCTCATTTTTATTTAACACCCGTTAGTTCTTTCTGTCCGGTATGATGAGTGAGGGTGAGGTTATGTTAGCTCAGAATGGCAACCGCGCTCGCTGAATGTGTACAAGGTCACACGTGGTAAACAACGGCACCAGGACCTGTATTTTGTTTTAAAATATAGAGCAAAAAAGGCCCTTCTTGGACCTATCCAACGCATTAATTCCTCTTTTAGTTAGCCTTCTTTTCACTCCGTTAACATTTTTCGTGAACATAATTTTAGCAAGTACACTTTTAAGAAATTACAATTTTAACAATAAATTCGATTTATGCAAGTACACTGTTTTCATATGGTGGAGAATAGCGAAACAATATTTTTAGTAACAATTACTTTTTTTCTCTGCTTGCTTTTTTCCTTATAAAAAAGGCGTTAATAGTACACGTGGCGGTTGTAAAATCCTGTACTATTGTAGGTTACAATTAGGTTATGTTTAACAATTGGTTTCATAATTACTGAATTACACACCTTTATTCTAGCTAACGTACTATTTTCACGATAAATGATGGTAATTTTACAGGATTTAACTGCAATCCTCACTCTATCCTGAAATACAACACTAGAAATAATAAAAACTCCCCACAATCACATGTCTGAATTATTCAACCTTGTTTTACAAAAATACTCGCACACACGACTTATTGCGAAGCTAATAGTGTTGTAAGAGCGAACAAGAGAAACCCGAGAATTGACATTTATGCTCTACCCACTCAGTATTCGTCTCCATAAGACGACTCGGCTAGCGACCGACAGATGGCTTAATATAGGATGTTCACATCTGATCACCAGTTCCATCCACCTTGATTCAGCCCGTCCAAAGTACGAGCGACCGACGCCCATGGGCACATAGGGTAACGGACTTATTTTGGACCGGGTACATATTTTGGACCACCTTTCAGCTTTTTTCCAATATTTCCCTTATAAAACATTTTAATCATGATTTTTTTTAACAAATATAGTTAAAGCTACTTCTTATGATTCTAATCGTGTCAAACATTCAATTTAAATAAGATGATAAGGGAGAGAAAATTGAAGATACAGTTTTCAATTTTCACAGTTGAGCCGAATTAAGCCCATTTCAGGAGGACGTGCTATTATTGAAGTCAACTTTCAAGAAGTTTTCTGCCTAGCTGTGATGAATTTAACAACTACAAACATGTTCAAAGTTATGAAAAAACACTTGAAAACTAGTTTGAAAGCTTGAAGAACCAAAAAACTTGTTTTGATACCAAATTTACCCATGTCGAAAATAGGTCCTACTAAATTCCTTAGAAACTTATTTTGGACCACTCAACATAACCTGAGTATTATACTTGATGTTAAAAGTTCATGAATGTAATAAGACGTTGAACAACGATATGAAAAGAATTTTGAACACTATTTTAAACGCTTACTAAAAATAAAGTTTGGAATTTTGGTATTATTTTATACAATTAACTAGCTGACCCGGTGTGCTTTGCTTCACCTTCCAAAATTTAATTTGATTTGTTAAAATAATTGAAACTCAATTTTAAATCCTAGACAGCGTTTCAAACCAAATTTAAATATTATTTAGAAGCAAATTCTTTGAAAAGAGTGAAGTTTCTAACCTCAGTACAAAGATGATTTAATAGTATTTTCTTAAAATTGATCTCTAAATTTGTTTTTCAATATCTGAAACTTTAACTCAGTTTTTATAAGCTACATAGAGTTTCTAATAATTTCATTATGTATGTTCTAATGATAAGAACTTTCAGCCTTTTCCTTCTTGCAATGCAAGAAATGCTAACGAACAACTATAACATCGTTTTTTGTATTTAAACGACGTAACATTTCGCTTCATTTGTCAGGTAAGTTTTCATATTATGCCAAACATAACATGAATACTTCATACTTAAAGATTACTTAATTTTCAGTTGTTTTAGCAAAATATGCAAATTTAATTCATATGAATAAAATGTAACTCAATGAATCAAGGAACAGAATGGTTTTTAAAGGAAAAAAATATATTCGAAAAATTTGTTATTCAGCTGAATCACAGCAATTTATCTTTTACTGAGGGTCCTTTTAAGACATTTCAAGATTTCAGTTTACTGACTTTATCTGTTAATTGACAATCAATTGAAAACAGATTCAATTATCCAGAAAATATTGTTCATGCTTCGACGGTGGTATGAATATTTTCTTAAAATTTGCATGTAAACATAAGAAAAAACCTCAAAATGATGATTTTTGCGCCGAAAAGGGTAGCAGTTATTAAAGTTTCTCTTTCTTCTATTTTTTAATTTCAATCTTGAATTCAAATTCAATTTTCAATACAGATACACCGGGGCAAATACAAACAGATTTTACCATAGTTGAACTTTTAAAAATATAAGAAAAATATGTTATTCTTAAAAACAAATCAATGTTTGTTTATTGCATAACTAAATCAGTTCTCAACAAACTTTTGTTGAAAGTTAAATATTCAAAAACGTTGCCAAAGAGATGTTTCTAAATTAACATTTGTCCCACTTATTGAGGCAAGTGAAAACATAATACTCCACTTTTACTGAATTCTGTTTTAAGCAAATGACCTTCATTTACACAGACATTAATTTTGAATATCCACTTCAGGTTAAACACACGACATACCCATTTCTGACCTTTCGAACTTAAAGCTGAATCATTTTAAAAAGGAAATTCTTAAAAGGTTGATGTTTCATGGCTGAAAAGCGCGTTTGAACTTGTATCAGCGTGTGAAATGACAGGAGTGGAAATTATTTAGTCAAATTGTTTATCGGTCCCAACAATTTAAAGATCTTGAAATAATTTATACATTATTTGTAAATATTCTTAGCTGAAAATTCTTCAAGAAAGTGCATATCCTCACTTTTTATAATGAAAAATGGTTTATTTTATTGTCAACTTTCACTTTTGCAAGCAAAAAATCAAAACATTCCGTGCATTCGACCTTTAAGTACATACCCTACAGGCTCTTGTTCAGTTCATGTGTCTGTTCATTTTCATCGGATTGTATTATCGATATGAATCAAAATTTACCTTAGGCATATTGAATTATACAATTGTATGTCCATCTTCCCACTTCCCTTTTTTAAAACGTCCGCAAAGAGTCACATCATTATTTCATATCCATCAGTACTAAATTCATACTTTTTTAAATAATAATTGGTGCTATAATTAACGCAAAATCAAATTTTTAAACCATTTAAAATTGTTCTAATGGTTTTGATTCGATCGGCAAAATATCAATCTGGGCACATCTAGGCCTCATTCATTAATATGTGCTGTATAAATGAGGTGGAATTAAAAAAGAAAAAAAATCACATCTAGGCTTCATAGTGCAACCACGTGCATTAACAGTATGCCTGGTTGAGAAATACGCGCCCAAATTTTCCCACTAATCAGTATGCGATGCCATGGTTACTATCCTTACGCGTCGTTTGTTCGCGACGCCTCGACCTTGGAGACGAAAAACAAACCGCCCAAAGGAAAAATAATCTCGAAAAGTGGGATGCCATGACTTTAATTTCATTCAAAAAACTACAAATTTAATTATTACGGACAATTGAGGCGACTTTTTGTTTATTTTATTCGATATAAACCGATTCGCATGCCCACAGAATATTCTTAA
The DNA here is from genome assembly GCF_029784155.1 of Uranotaenia lowii. NCBI lineage: Eukaryota > Metazoa > Arthropoda > Insecta > Diptera > Culicidae > Uranotaenia > Uranotaenia lowii. The sequence continues at coordinate 162,580,565 of NC_073691.1, read as the reverse complement.
AATAATTTCATTATAATCGTTTGGGTCATTCCGGAGGAGTAGTACTACAAACACCGTTACAAGAGAATTTTATATAATAGACTAGCTAAGGCCCAAACCGCCTTTAAACGGGGTTTATTTCAATCGACATAAACCCAAGCCAATGATTGTTTTAACTTACTTTCAGAACTTTAAACCTTGTTGATCCACATTAATCGTAACTGTTTGATAAGCATTTGTCAAAAGCAACAGCTTAAAGAAGCTTTAAAACATGAAAAAAGTGAACATGCACGATTTTTTAATTAAGTCATTATTTTTTATGCTTCATAATAAATCATTGACAGTTTAGTCTAAAGGTTGCAACCATTCGGTTACAACCGATTATTTACGAAAAGAAAATTATACTTAGTTAGATAGAATAGACGAAATATAAACCCCGTTTAAAGGAGGGGAAAAACCGAGGAAAAACCAACAATAAATCGGCAAATATGTAACGAGTTAAATTTTTGTAACAGTTTCAACAAACAAGTGTACCTAAATAGAGGCTGGGGAAAAGTTGAAGAAAGTTAGTTCAGGAACAAATTAATGTGAACAAATCAAACTTAACTACAAGAATGACAAAGGAAAAGAATCGCTGCATTTTTCGCATAATTGCGCATCAATCGCTGTCGTAAATATAGCTAAATATAGATTTAGTTTGAGGGTGGTCCAAAATAGGTCCAAAGGGTGGTCCAAAATAGAAACCTGGTGGTCCAAAATAACGACCAGAGTAATGATCGGAAAAATGAGTTTTTAGGCTTAAATCTTGTTATATTGCAACAAACGACGACATGTTTCGATAGAAAAAGTCTCTATCGTTGTAATGAACGGATAAAGCAGTCAAAAATTGTAACATATACTTTTTTAATTCAGAAAATAGTATAGCCACTTCCCAAAGCGGTCCAAAATTGGTCCGTTACCCTAACTGTTATACGCCCCAAGAGTGTCTGGGAAGTTAAGATTAGAATGGTTCAAGGAAATTGAGAACGAGGTATGTGTTAAAATTATTATTGTGGCGAAGCTAACGAATAAATCTGTAACTGAGGGTTACATCGCAGCGGAAAACAGTCAGCCCTATTACTTTCCGGACAAACCCTGTTTATGCTACGGGAGTCTGACTGTTTTTTCTCCTTCTGATTTTATTCGCCAATGCTATTTTAGCACGATTTGGAACTGCCTTATCGACTGGCTCCTATAATGGTCCAGTTACAGAGACTATATGACCAACGTTTCCGTTATACTCCGTAGTGTTTACAATCATTCATGCTCCGTAGAGATATTTTGCAATTTTTTGTAGCAGTCCACCACACTCCCCCACAGCAAAAGCGCTACTGCACGTCTGGCAGAAAAATAAAGAAACTTCCTCGTGAGCAAAATTTCAATCATGCTGAGAACACAAAAGTTTATTATGTAGTGCAAGGAAATGTATGATATAACTAAACAAGATTACGATAAGGAAGAAAATTTCCTTTAAAGAGATCCATTTCATACATCAATCAAATATTATACTAGTTTTACTTAAGTTTACTTATTAATAGTGAAAGTTACGACAAAAGAAAACTATGATGCTACAAAACAAGCAAAATTTGATTTAAAAAACTGGTAGCTGATCGACTTTTATAACGATTCAACTTTTCTTTTGATAACTGTACTACTTTGACTTTAAACATGGAACGGTTGTTGATGGTCTTTATTTCAGTAGGTAAGGCGTTGTATATTGTAGGTGCCTTAAAAGAGATGCTTTTTTGCCCAAAAGATGTCATGGATCGGCTTCGTTGCAAGTAATTATTTTGACGAGTATTCATGAACATATATAACGGTTTGGAAATTACAGAGTTCGGTTATTGGAAGAATGTTATGCGATCCCAGAGAGAGACATCTATTCTGTTGGGTCGTAGTGTTATAATGAAGTATTTGTGCTTGTTTAATTTTGAGCGTGTAGTGATTGGGTTAATTCGAGCCAAAATCAGTGTTAAGAATTAAGAGTGTGGAATGTCAATCACGCACGAACAGGAAAGGAAACAAAAACAAAGAACCTAGCGGCCAGAAAAGGCGCAAAATTGAACGGCAAAGTTTGTTTTGGCTCCAGTTTTGTGCCATTTGTACCGTGAGTAGATCTAATTTAAGCTAGCTAAATTTTTTAAAATGTCGTGTGTTAGTAAATAATTATATCATTGCTACAAGATTTGGGTTTGCGTATAAGTGTTGTGGTAAGAGTTAGCCGTGTAGCACACACTGGAAGTCAGAGGTGCTCAACTTGTTTCAGGGTTTGAAGTTTTCGAAGATGTGACAAGTAGGCTCTTTCCCATATCAAAATAAGACAGTTTAGATGAAACTGAATAAATTCGTAGTAAAACTTTAAAAGAACATGTTGGTACACAAAGTTTCTTGATTTCCACAAAACACCGCAAAGAGGAGAAATTTATTTTACTAGGTTCTCTGAGTGACGATTCCAAGAAAGTGTTTCATCCTAGTGAATTCCCAAGTTCGTTAAGCAATTAACGCTCTCAAACATTCCAACCATAATTGGGTCATTATTTGATAGTATTTTTTATATGAAGATCGAAACAATATCTGTTTGGTTTTTGTATAGTTTAAGAAAGCAAGTTGCAGTTGAAATATTTTGATAGTAGGTAATTTCAAATCATTTCCAATTTGTTGCGTTATAACATTCGTTGATATAGCTGAATAAAAATAGCTTTTTCATCATCAAATAATCGAGCTGCACTTTTAAGTGGTAAATTACAAAGGTCGTTTACATACAAAAGAAAAAGTAACGGACCGATGTTGCTACCTTGGGGTACACCGATATGAATGTTTCTCAACTTGCTTCTTGTATTTTCGATCGCTACGAATTGTTTCATTTCCGATAAATTACTGCGAAGGATGTCGTCAGCAGCACCTCTTATTCCGTATTCATTCAATTTGGACAGTAGTTTGACGTGGTTCAGTGTGTCGAAAGGTTTTTTGAATATCCAAGAACAAAGCACCAACAATATCCTAAGAATCAATTTTTGAAATAATAGAATCAACTTATTCTGTGATTGCAATTAGCTCGCATTCAGGTCTGAAACAAAACTGCAATTTGTGCAGTGTATTTTCCTGATTAAGAAAATTTTCAATTCTATTCATGGTAGTTTCCATCCAGAAAATGCCATACAAAATCAGTGATTCAGAAAATCCGACAAACAAAACATAGTCAGTCATTGACCTATTCTTGTGAGTGTTATGGCCATTGAATTAAAATTTGTTGATACTCACGGTTTCGAAACCTGCAGCAGAACCGCTTTTCCGGAGCGGGCCGATCCATTAGCGGAACGTTATGATTTCACCGCGACAAAACCAAACCACATTGCTGCCGATTGGAGCAGAACCAAAACAAGATTTGTATTGATTCCTCTTGCTATTTCCGATTCGCAATCGAGAACAATAGATCAATGATTGCTGAACACAGGTGATGATGATAAACGTGGTACAAATGCTTACATCATCACACGGTTAGGCGAGAATATTCGAATTGTGTTTGTGGTGACAAAACAGTGTTGCCAGATATTCTGGGTAAGAATATCAAAGTACTCATTGAGAAATGAGTACTTTCCCGGTTAGGAAATATAAGAAGTGAAAGTGACAATTAGCTATCGCTAATTAAAATAGTTGTGTTCTACTGACCTCACAGACGAAACATGAATAAAGATAACTCTATTCCACTACTGAAATCTGCATTTTCAACCAATTTAATAACTTGCCGGAGACTTTCATCTCTGTGTGCGAAACCAGACGTATGGATTTATAATAACTGACAAATGACAAGAGCAGGCCTCTTATCATTCGTACAGCCTCACTACTACAACCTTGAGTTTTATCATCCTACCTCGAAATACCTTTACTCTCCCTTTGCCAGCTGAGTATTTTAGTTGATTCCTTTACGTGAAGCAAATTCATACGAATCGCAAAAGTTTGTTTCGAATTCAGCCTCCAGCAGAAAGACGGATTGGCACAAGGAGAGCAGATTTTTTAGGCTGCTGCTACAAAAAAGCAAGTTTTGACTCGGCCTCAGATGGGAAGACGGATTGGCACAAGAGTACAAATTTTTATGGCTGCTGCTGATTGTTAGTATCTGATTCGGTGGAAAGACGGGTTGGCACATGGAGCGTAGATGTTTAAAGCTGTTGCTACGAGAAACTTGTTTCTGATTTGGCCCCGGTAGAAAAGACGAATTAGCACGGGGAGCGCAGATTTTTAAGGCTGCTGCTGCTTTGTGTTTGTTTCTTGTTCGGCCTCAAGTGTAAAAGATCGCCTGGAGAAGCACAGATTGGAATGGCTGTTGCTAAGAATGTTTTCGGATTTTTCTGGCTCCGGTAAACAAAGACAGCTTGTGCTTCAATCTGCATCATCTCGAACAGTTTCGGGAACTCGAGCATTTCAAAGAAGAAAGTTCTCTAACTGCCGAAAACCCCCTTTGCGAGGATCTTTTTTGTAGAAACGTGAGTCTTGAGAGAGATTTGATTTTGGGCGTTTCATTGGAATTTATGGAGGAATATTTGCTTTTGAAATATCTGGAACTAACATGTAAATATGTTTTTTTTCCACATCGCATCACACAACGCTCAGATAGTTCGATAACGCAGTCTCGCGATAACATTTGATATTCTCGACCTACGATTCCAACATTTTTATAAATCGTTAGGATACCTCTAAAATTCTTGTCGAGATCAATTTACCTTTAAAAAATTTCAAACCTTGATTTTATCGATAAACCACCATACATAAAGATCTGTCATACAACAGAATTTTGAATTTACATCGAATGCGATACAAAGTGGAATATTTTTAGAACCTAGAAAAAATAAATTCCCTACCTTTATTATCAACCTCGAAACAAGACGGACATTCTTGTAACTGATAGCCACCTCTTGTGGAAAATTTTCTTCCAAGAATCCTTTACCCCACGTGTCGTGCTAATTTGTATAAATCATATATCAACGCCTCAAAAGATTTTTTTTTCTTACCAACGATAGAGTATTCTGTTGTAGACCGATCATGTAAGCTAATAATGTCAAAAGCTGAGTCAACAACAACGAAGGTACCTACACCTTCAGATTTGCATATCTCGTATCACTTCAAACCTTTTTGCCACCCGAAAAAAATACCGAGAAACCAAAAAGCAAGCAACAAAACGCAAATTTTCCGGTAACCCACTCAAAAAACGCCAACCTTGCAATACCATTGCGAGAATTGGCTGCCGTTTGACTCCGTCCTGTTTGAGTTCTTTTTTTTAAAGATTTATGCTGTTATTGCTTTTGTGGATTGCAAATGAAAGGGAAACCAATTTCGAGGCTAGCGATAATGTTATGCGAGTGGAAAAATTTGCGCATCCACCTTTTTCTCCTTTCCGGGGTCGCCTTTTCATGCTAAAAAGAAAATTTTACCAAGACTGACACGTCTGAATTCGAGGGGAATCAATGATTTTTTGTTTGTTATAACAGCCTTTAATTTGAAAAAAATTCTATTCTAGTTTGTTTAGTTACATATAAGTTGAGCTCAAAAATTAACAGTTATTTGAAAAATATCTAGAAACTGTAAGGATTTTTCCATCTTCTCTCCGGATGTTAATCTGGATCAAAAGTATATACATAGGTATTCAAATAAGATGCCAGGTACGAAAGAAAAACTCGCCTCAACAACCTTTTATACATTCGAAAAAATTCACGACAAACGCTTTCTCATTTCCTGGGCCTTTGACGTAGGGATCGTACAGCTCAAGAAGCTTTTCCGGAAACCGCTGCGAAATGAAATGAAAAAGTCAAGTGTGTATGAAGTCGGTTTTTCCTCTCTCCCTCGGTTTCGTTTTTCTCGGATTATATGTTGCGAAATCTCTCGAAAAGATTCATTAATTTTGGATCATCCTTACAGCATATGTATGGAAAAAAAAATGATAATGTAAATACACATACAAGGATCTCAATTTTTTCGTAGCACCTTGAAGTGTCATCTTCGACACCCCGGCGTACCGCGCCCCCCGCTTGATTATTGGACCGGATTTGAAAGCCGTCCTGTTTTCCTGTTCGGTGCTGCTCCAGAAATGCTGAGATGACATATGGACAAGTGGCTTCCGATGACAGCTGTCACACTTGATGATGAGTTTTCGTGAGCAGGGTTTTCGAAGCTGGTCCAAGGGAAATTGTCCAACGATGAAAGAATCATAACGTGAGAAGTTTTTCGAATCGTTCTTGTTTGTTGCATACTTTCAGATTGGCCGTATGTTTTCGTTTAGATTGAAAAACATAAGATTGCTGGAATTCTAGTAGAAATTTCAGGTTTTCAGTGTATAGTGGAAGTTTTTTATAACCTTTAAGCAACTATTTCTGTTATCCTAAATGAAGTCTCTATTTGGAAGATTATCAGCTTTTTTCCATACAAAATTTTAAAAAATTTTAACAGAGAGGATTCGATTTTTTTTATTTCTATTACATTAATTAAAATTGTTTATTTTGGAGATGGCAGTTCGAAATATGTATTACAAATGAAGGTTATTTCTAAATCGAGATTTCTATGTAGAACAACAGCATCTACCGGGACCAAATATGAATCTTTGTTTTTGCTTCTGTAAAAGCGTAGAGAAGAATGAGGATACTTGATTCCTCAGCTATATCTCGAAACTGGAATGTCTTACATAGATAAAATTATGTTCTAGAAAAATTTGCCAAAACAGCAAACCTGTTTCTTTAAAAAAAATTTTTTTTTGTTTCGATTATAGTCGTTTTACCACCTTTGTGGCATTCGCGACTTTATTCCAACGCTGCAGTTGGCGGACAGTTATTGAAAAACTTTTCCGGTACAGCTGTGTTCGATGTTTACTCTTGGGCTCGAAAAAAAAAAATAAAAAAAAAGTTTTTTTGAATTATTGCACTTAGTTTGAAAAATCATACGACATGTGGCTTTCAGATTTTTTTTATCATTTTAAACTGTTATCCACACGAAAAATTATAATAAAAATATTAATTCAAATATGTTATTCGTTTAAGTATAACCTGAACTTTTGAATGCCATATTTTTAATACAATAGTAAATTTTCAATTTTTCAAAAAAACAGTTTTCCAAAATGTTTGCTATGGGTCCACTTGATCCCTCGAGTTCAAAAAGATATATTTTTCTTTTGATCGAATGTTGATCATTCCACGAGAATATTAGTAATTATCCACTGACTTATATTTAACCAATTATTTTCTGAGTGAAAGGACTCAAAAAAGTGCTATCTTTTTGAATTATTTTTGTCTGACACTTATAAACGGTGAAATGAAATCTAATATGGCCCAAAATGTCAATGGAACTTTTATCTTTAGATTTTATATGATTTTTGCCAAAGCTTAGGGCATCCTGATTGAAGAATCAAGTCTCCTTTATTGAAGGATCAAGCCACCTTAAACTTTCAAAATATCACTTTTCTTAGTCCCACGAAAACGCTTCTAGTTCTTCGACGGGTTCAGGTATCGGTTTAAATTTTGCAGCATATAAATTTGAAATTACACGCTGTCAGAAAATGTAAAAGACAGTGATCTGCAATTTTTTTTCCCAAAAAGATATTAAATATGAAAACAAAAAAAAAACGGGATCAAGTATCCCCATTCTTCTCAACTATTTGGATTTTTTCGTCACATTAGTTTCCTAGAGCTATGATTTTCTAGGGGTAAAAATCCATTTCGAAATATCATTGAACAAATCTTATCTTCACAGTTCAAAACAAAAATCAACTGTGATGATATGATTTTTCGAAACGCAAAACATCAACAAAGCGAACCACAGAAAACCAGAGAACGGGCCTCGAACAAATATCTAAGTGTCTAATCCGTGTGTAAGAATTTAAATTGTCGGCCATTTTAAAATCGTTAAAATTGGCCTAAAAAAGCACCATCTAGCGGCTCTTAGCTGAGTAACTTAGCGGTTGTTGTCGATTTTGTTTGTCAATAGTTGTTAACACTCAGAACATAAACAACCCAAAAGATAACTTCCAGATCGCACCAGCTAGTTTTCTTTGTGTTTGGGGTGTAGAAAAAAACTCATAACGAAATTTTCAGGAACTATATGCTCTTGAAACTAAATCTTTTTCTTTTGGCAAAGTGATTTTGATTGGAATAGAAGCAAACATTTTTGTAATTGTTAGAATAGAAGGTGGTACAAGAGATTAATTACGTGTCTGGTCTGGATCAGACTTTTTTTTTTACAATTTTTACTCATAACGAAGCATTTCAAATCTAATCAATTGAGAGTTTCACCACTAAGAATCAAAGAACGGGACCCGAATGAATATGTGTCGAATCCGTGTGTAAGAATTTGAATCGTCGGGCTGGCCTAAAAACAGCACCATCTAGTGGCTCTTAGCTAAGTGACTCAACTGTTGTTATCGATTTTGTTTGTCAATAGTCAACACTCAGAACATAAATAATCCAAAATTTACTTCCAGGTTGCACCAAAACAGAGTGCAGCTAGTTTTCTTTTTTTTTGGGGTGTACAAAAAGCAACATAATGAATTTTGCGAGGAAGAATGACCTCAATGGGTTAAATTCCTGTAACAAAAAAAAAAAAATGAAATTTGCAGCAGAAACTATATCTAGCGTAACATTTAAAAAGGGCGAAACTGCCAAATGTAAACAAATCGAGTTAACGGTCATTCCGGAAGCACGCGGTTGCACTTTCCCTATTAAACGCGGTTTCATTTTGAAATTAATTAAAACTTTCAAAAAATTGATAAAATTCAATTGGGCGAAACTTCCTGTTGATGCATTTTCGTTGGAACGTGAAGTTACGCCTATTCAAAATGGAGTGAATTTTTCTATTCGTGTAGGGCCAATAGGCGTAACTGAGTTGACCGTGTGTGACAAAACGGCCTAATTAGTTTTTGCGTGTAGGACGAATGGGCGAAACTTCAAAACTAAAACAAAAACGACCGATCAATTGGGCGAAACTTGCAAGCGTAACTGGAATCGAAAACAATAAAAGGGCGAAACTCGAAAATCTCTGAAATTAAGCGAAAAAAGTTAAAGTTCTTGATAACCATCGAACAATAAGGGAATATAATGCACATTTTTTAATGTTGTTGAACAAAAAGTGGCCGGTTTTTAAAATAGGATTTGAATAGGTTTTCCGAATTTTCAAACGCGTTTTTCTTGTTTCGAGCAAACTGCTAGTTTCGCCCTTTTGAAATGTTACGCTAGATATGCTCTTTAAACGAAAATCTTTTGGCAACGTTGTCTCATTTGGTACTCGTTTTGTATGGAGCCATTGATTTTGTTTCTAGTACGTGAACATCGCGTCATTTCTGCCAGGATAGAACTTCAGCACCTACTTACGAAAATTGGAATAGTTTCTTAATTCCGAATTTGGCCTCTTAGACAGAGCAAAGTTACCCGGATACTTCCTAATAAATTGAGGGAATAGCAATAGGTATTTACAAGCGACTTGATATCAAAATTTTATAAATTCTGTTGCATTGAAATTTACAGTTCAGTTATTAGTCCTAAAATAGTTTACGATGCGAGCGATTGGCAAAATGAACACATTAAAACCCATCCCCATACTGAGTAAAATCAGCGTGTTGTTGTTATTAAACCAAAATTGGTTAAAATGCGCCAAGCGTGAAATTTTATGTTAAGAGCACTCAAAAATGAGGAAAGGAAACGCAGCGTGCAACAAAAGCTGTCAAACGGGCCACGCGGAGCAGATCCGCCATTTCGTTCCTAGCACTGTCGTGAACAGACGGTAAAAAGTGACGCTAAAATGGGGAAGTGGTTTTGCGTTCGCGGATTTGCCAAAAAAGCAGAAATCCACTCCAGAATGCGTGCCCGACGAGCTGGAAGGTGTAGCCCAACACCTGCAATAGATTTGGCCGAAGAAAAGAAAAAGGTAAGCACTACCCTGCAGTGCACTAATAATCTCGCATTAATGAAAATTTCTGCATTTTGACAGAAATCTATCGACGAGACGAGCCGGCCAAAAGAGGCGGACAGGAAAAAACAAAAAGAGCCGCACAACCACGCTGCGTAAGTCGTACGCACTAGACCCGTAAGCGTTTCCTGTCTGCTTCCTCAGAGCTCTTTTTCTTCCCCTCATCTCCGATCATCAACCGGCACGCGAGCCGAATATACGAAAATCAGCAGCCCCCTGGTAGACCCCAAGAGGCTCCGTAGGCGTAGGGCCACAGTTCTCGCAGTGCTGCCATTCGGTACTCCGAATCGCCGAGCAGCACAACAATAACTCGGAGGCACCGGGACTCTGCCGTGAAGAAGAGTGGAGGTCTTCCGGCATAGAGTCTCTACAGCAGCAGCGGTACCCAGGTGCCACCAATCGGCCCCAGGCTTAGGGCGTCCGAGCAGCAGCAGCGGCGCCAAGGTGCCACCAATCGGCCCCGGACTTAGGGCGGCTGAATAGCAGCAGCGGCGCCAAGGTGCCACCAATTGGCCCCGGTCTTAGGGCGGCCAAACAGCAGCAGCGGCGCCGAGGTACCACCAATCGGCCCCGGTCGTAGGGCGGCCGAATGATAGCCACGGCACTAAGGTGCACCCAATTGGCCCCAGTCGTAGGGCGGCCAAAGGCCGAGGAGCAGCTGAGAGGAGGTCCGAGCCCGCGTTCTGTAAGCGGTGAGTACACGCTGATTCGGGGAAATGTGGGAGTGTTTTGCCAAAATCAAATGAAGCTTTTATTTTTTCATTCATGTGGCATCGCTCACGAATAGCCTCCATTATAATTCTTCCCTTTCATGATACTCATTACAGATATTCGATAACACCATGCGCCAAATTTTCACCGGATCTTGATAGGATTTATCGAGATAACAATTTTGAGAATGAAAAAATAATACCAAACGAATTTTCAAATTTATGTTCATCATCGAAATATACTCTTTATAATAAAAAAAATCTGATAAAACAAACACAGGCCACAAACCGAAAAATCATACAATTATTTTCCTACCCTACTGGGTGACTGAAAATACATTTGGCTTTGAGCGCACTTTTCATTCGTTGAAGGTTCTATTGTCTGAGCGTGTAAAAAAAATGGAAAAAATAAAAGTACTGGTAACGAGATCTGGTGGCTCTTAGCTAAGTAGCAAAAATGGCGTCGTTTATTTTGAAAACACGGTTGGTATTTTTACACACGGTTGGGGCTCCAGCCCGAACTCTGGTTCTCTGTAGTTTCACCACCCATCTTCGTTCAAACATTGCGAAATGCTAGCACGTAAACATTACGACGTTCCTGCCAGGATAGAATTTAAGTATATTGGAGTCCTATCCTGGCAGGAATGACGCGAAGATATACCAACCTGTGGTGAATGTATTTGGCCGATTGCTCGGCGCCACGATTCAGCGTGACTACTCGCGGTAAATTCTGTTTATAGACTGATCATCGACGCTTACTATCGTATAAGTGAATTTACAAATTCATAGCACATTTGTCCTAATGAATACAGAATTTCAACACACTAACACTACTTTAAAAGTGCATCCCACCTTTCATTTATTTGTCGACTGCACGGTGAATTTATTTAACCCACAGTGCACGATCGAATAAAATAATTCAATTTTGCACAATTTGTCGTGATTGATGATTATTTTCTAGGCATTTCCCGGATTCCTAATCTACACTACCACAAAACCTACTTCCGGGAATATTGGAAAATACGAATAGCTTCGAAATACCGAATTTGGCCTCTAAGTCAGAGCAAAGTTTTTGAAGGAAAAATAATACTGATCGAATCTTTAAATTTGTGTTTATCATCGAAATTTATTTTTAATTGATTTTTTTTTCAATTTTGTCTTGATTTAGTGATAATTATGTCCACAAAAACAAACACAGGCAAAAAACCAAAAGATCATACAATTATTTTGGGCGATCGGGTGACTGAAAATACATTTGGTTTTGAGTGCATTTTTCACTCGTTGAAGGTACTATTTTCTGAGCGTGTTGAAAAAATGGAAAAAAATAAAAGTACCGGTAATGGCATCTTAGCTGAGTTGCAAAAATGGCGTGAAATCACGGTTGGTTTTTTTACACACGGTTGGGGATCCAGCCCGAACACCAGTTCTCTGTAATCTTTCTCAAAAAACACCTGGTTGATGATAGCTTAAGACAATTAGGTATTTCCTGACACTGATGACGGTCCGCTTTGTTTGTGTTGTTTATTTTGAAAAATCATAACATTAAGGTTGATGTCTATTTTAATCGTTGAAGATTAGATTTGATCAATGATTTTTCGAATAAGAAATCTTTTTTTGTTCAAATTAAATTTTCTAAATGTCACATTTTTTATCAGTTTCGAATGCGATGCGAAAACTTATATCTACCAGAAAAAACGTTATTGTGGCACATATCGTTTAACTTAACATATGCAGATATCGCGCAGTCATTGAACATGCTTAATGTTGTTGAAATTCAGCGGATCATGATATGCCAAAAAATTAAAACAATGAAAAATTAGCTGTTCGTTTTACAAGCTTGGAAATAGCTGATTGACAATTTAACAACGCATTCGATTTAACAAAACATGTTGAAAACGCAGTAATCAACACAGGTTTCAGTGATGGAATATAGTAATCTAAATTCAGGTTTGTTCGTCCTTAAAGTCCTTAAACAACTACCCATTACATTAGCGAAAGTCATTTGTCACTTTCCGCTTCTCATATTACCTAACCGAGAAAATACTCATTTTTCAATGTGTACTTTGATACTTAATATCTGGCAACACGGTTGTGCTACCACGAACTCAATTTGAGTAGTTTCGCTTTACCGTGTGATGATGTAAACATTTGTACTACGTTTATCATCATTCCCTGTCATTAGCAATCATCAGTTCTATTGGCTGGAATTGCGAATAGCATGGAAAAACAAATGAACTAAAACAATTTGTTGTTTCGGTTCGTTGGCCAATGTCCTCTGCTAAAGTGTTCGGGATCTTCCGGAACCTATCCGAACCAGTAAGCTTTAACAAAACAATTAGTGGTGCGGTTCGGCTGGGTCAGCAGCAATCACCGGAAGATAAAACCATGGAATTGAAATGGTTTCCTCGCAGGTCAGAAACTGTTATAATAAATGGAATCAAGTCGTATCGAACTAGCAAACAGCCTAATCGGACCATTAGACAGAATAGTGTGGCCAACATTCGTACTTGGAAGCTATACTTACGACCAGGTGATCACCAAGTTCAACGGTTGTCTTCTGATGGACGATGAAACCTATGTCAAGGCTGACTTCAGGCAAATCTCAGATCAAAAATTTCACTTGTTTTGCCGACAAATTTTCACGAAAATGTATGATTTGGAAGGGCATTTGCAGTTGTAGCAAAAAAATAAATCAAAAGTTTTCGTTACAAATAAGACAATGACGTCGGAACTCTTCCAAAAAGAGTGTCCCCAAAAACGAATTTCCCCGTTCATTCGGGATTCAATGGGTCCAATTTTTCTGAAAAATTTTAACCCACTCAACTGCCTCCAGTTCCACCCTATTGAGAAATTCAGGCCCATCATGAAGAGGAGACTCAAGGCAAAGGGAAAGATTATCGAAGACCTGGTGGAATAAGATAACTAAATCGATGGAAGAAAAAAAAATCGAAAATTCCTTCGAAACCGTGACGAATAATTTTATCCATTTATTTTTTCTTAAAAGTATGAAGAAAACGCCACATTTGTATTTAAAAAAAAAGATCACGAATTCAATAATTATGAAATACAGGAAATTGTTTTTGTCCCACTTAAGCAAGCTTTACCCATAAAAAAAACTTTATTGTGACATATATTGTTTGACTTCCATTTTATTTTGGCATCAATCAAAGTAAGATACTGCGCGGCCGTTGAACATTTTTTTTAAGCTATTTGCTCATTGCTTTTCAAGTTCTATAACGTTTATAGTTTTTCGTATTGACTAAAAATTTTTAAAGATACATACTTAAATCTTGAAAATGTTTTTTTGTATAAGAAATAGATATAGAACTCAGTGATAAATTCGAACTACAACTGTTGCCACAAAATCTCCACTCGATAGTTCTAGTTTTTCAACCGAGCGCCCTTTTTCAAACAGTTTCCCAGATTGCCATCGAAAAACCTTCACTCGAAGCCGGCATTCGGGTCGCGGACATGAAGAAAATTAACCACGTATCCGCACTTCTGTCGTCTGCTTCATTGAAAAATAACATCGCAATTAAAAATAATTGATTCATTCAGCCGAACTTTGTCGTCGTATCTGATCCCTATGTCGACGTCGTCCGTCGTCGTCGTTTGTGACTCGCTGCATGTGGGCGAGTGAATCGGAACCAAAAAAAGTGAATCCACTCATAAACTGTTGTCGTCAGCGGCTCCCAAGGGAGCAATTGGCAAATTTGGCACGACTATCACAATTTCCTCGCTAGGAAAGCAACTTTTGAGCCAACGGTGCTGCTGCTGCTCATCAGACGTTTTTTGCATAGTGGACCATATTTTTTCGTGTACAGCCTAGCACGTTTCGGCATCGTTCGGCTGGTAAAACCGCAAGCTTCGAAAACCACGGACGAAATCTCCATTCAATAAAGTACCTCATTCTCTCTCGACATTCGGCAGCAGGACTTTGTCCCATTTGCCAACCGCTGGATTCGACCGTGTGTACTAACCTCAATTTGCACAAATTTTGTGTTCAACCACCAACCAGGTCTCGACGTTCTCGTTTTTGGAAAGTCAGATGCCAAAACGGGACCCAACCGTGTCGCCCCTAAATCTCCATTTAAATAAACAGCGAATTGCACATGGCGACCTTACGGGCGAGGCGTGATCTGGATTAGAAAACGGTCTGAAGGACTTGGCACGACATTCGAGAGCGCTTTTATTATTTTATGTCCAGCCGGTAGCAACATAAGCTGCGGCACTGTGGACAAAATTTTAGTCGAACGGCTCAGATTGATGGAGATTGAGCTGCAGCTACAAATTGAAAATAGTTTTTTTTATTGTAGGCTGTTATTGAAGCCAGATTTGATGGAATGCCTGGGCCCAAATCAAACCAGAAGGAGCATCGAAACGCTTTCGTCATAGCCCTGGAACCTTACCAGAGGATGGAACGTAACTTTCCCTAACCTAACATGGACCTCGATGATCATACCTGTCAGAAAATATGAGGGTCCTCTTGGTTCTGCACATTTGCACTGACCTTGATTGGGCTGAGCTTTACAGCTAAACAAGTGAATCTTAGATAGGATCGGTCTGCTTTGGGATGTCGCAGTGAAATAAATTTCTTCAACTTGTTGCTGGGAATGTTCAATATTTTCAAGTCGAAACTTATTTTTTATTATTTCAGCTCTTTATTGGTACACAATTTTTTTGCTGGGTTGATGATTCATCCCGACTCCGTCCGTGTATAGTGTAATTATTTTTAAAAAAAAATCTTCTTTTTTGTGCTTTTTTAGTTTTATTTAATCAAGAAAGAAAAGGGAGGGGTAGAAACATAGAAGTAGAGAAACTATATCGTGCGCTTTGATATTTTTGGATAAGAGAGATGAGGATAGATTGACGCAATTGAAATTTGATACATTAGGCCAGTTTTCTTGAGGAACTTGTCTTCTTCATCAGAACAATTGGATAGAAATTCTCGAAGGCTTATGTCTAATTTGAAGAGTTGTCTTAGTTTTGAATGGATGAGACAATTAATAAGAATATGCGTGATTGTGAGTTGGCAGTTACATGAAGAGCAGATGGGAGGATCCTTCTGATCCATCAGGAAACTGTGGGTAAGAAGAGTGTGCCCAATGCGTAGAATTTTGTGGTTTTTCTAAGGCAGATAGGTGGAAGACGAGAGTCCGTCATCTCTTGGAGTAAGAGATTCTTATGGGATATAACGCAGCCATCAGACTTGCCCATGGTTGTGCAAAACCTTGACGTGTTTATTATACGCGAGGAAATGGTTTCAGAGTCTACTAGGAATCTAAAGTACTCTACTTCAGCTGGACAGGAAGGAATACCTGCTTGTGTGTTAAAAAAATGCCTCCCTCTACTGTTGAAGCCTCTCACCTATATTTTCAATCAGTCCATTGGACTGCAGCAATTTTTCTGCCATGTGGAAAAAATCTTTTATGAGCCCAATCTTCAAAAAGGTGATAAGCAAGAGGTACGCTAAAACCGAGGTATCACATCGCTAGCTGCCTGCTCGAAGGTCTTAGAGAGAATTGTCAAAGATGTAATGTTTTCAGCTTGTCGTGATTGGATCTCAGACAATCAGCACGGATTTTTCCGAAACGCTCGGTAACGTCTAACTTGGCAGTGTTCACATCATTCTGTATATCCTATATGGGTGGTGCCAAGCATGTTGACGCAATCTAAACGGACATTACTGTTGCATTTGATTCGGTAACCCACGTAATTCTGCTTCAAAAGTTGCAACGTTTGGGGTTATCCGAAAGACTATGTGCATGGATCAGATGCTACCTAACAAATTGTCGTCTAGCTGTTAAAATTGGACCATCTGAATCTGAAGAATTCATCCCAACTTCAGGGGTACCACAAGGTAGCAACTTGGGCCCGCTGTTGTTCACATTATTCTGTGCATTGTGCATTGTGGAGTATACTCCTCTACGCAGACGATTTGAATATTTTCTGATCATAAACAGTTCATCCGATTGTCATACATTACAGCAATTTCTCGATACGGTATTATATTGGTGCTCTGGAAACCTACTTGTTTTGAGCATTTCTAAGTGCTGTATCATAACATTCGGACGGAAGAAAAATCCTTTCTTGTACGATTTATAATATAAAAGGCGAAGTTTTAGAACGTGAAAATCAAATAAAGGACCTGGGCATTATTTGGGATAGTCACCTGACCTTTAAGCGTCATTACTGTGTTGAAGGCCAACCGAATGCTGGGATTTATCATACGTTTGAGTAATGAATATACAGATCCTGTCTGCTTACGAGCTCTGTATTGCTTTCTGGTGCGTTCATCTGCAAACCTAGTGTGGTGGCCTTTTGAAGCTGTATGGGTAGCGCGTTTTGAAGCTATTCAACGTAAATTCGTGCGTTACGAAGAGCATAACGCTTGCTGCCTTGGGAGAACCCTTTAAACCTACCGCCGCGCCGTATGCACAACGTTGTGCTCTGCTTGGGCTTTAGACGCTGTCAAATAGCCATACCATCGGTCAATCACTGTTCGTGGCAATGATTCTTCGCAAGGAAATGGACTGTTCGTTGCAGTATATATGCACCAGGAAGAACTCTTTGACATCGTGACTGGCTTTCACTGTAAACAATGAAACAAGTTGAGCACCACTGACTTTCAGTGTGTACTGCATGGCTAACTTTTACCCAAAACACAAACACTCAAAACCCAAAACTTGTAGCAATTATAATTATTTACTTACACACGACATATTAAAAACTTAAGCTACCTTACATATTTACTCACGGGCCCGTTTTCGTACTCTTACATCAAACGCACAACAATCATATCACAGCTGCTTGGACAGCACAGGTATATCACAGCTTTCTTTTCCTCTTATCACAGTCCTATCTGGTTTACTGGCAACCCTGCCTGGCTGCACTGCTTCGACGGGCGTATCGCAGCTGTCCGGAGCACTTCCGGCTCGATCCGGCTGGCTCTCCTCACGTCCGCAGCTTACTTTCGCAAAAACGGGACTCGTAAAACCAAGATGGCGAAAATCGAGTCCCGAAAAGCGGTTGGCTCGGCTCCCAAAAACGACCCTGTTGACAAATAATCTCTTTAGCATTTTTGGAATTTCCGTTTTGCAGGTCCGTCACTCACCCAGTTGGGGCCGCCTGTTAGTTGCCAAAGAAAACTTCCACCGTCGGTTGTGTGGTCGTCGAGGAGGCGATACGCCTCTTGCTCGAGCCTGCGAAAAACCATATTCTATAACACAATTCTTGTGGTAGAACTCTACGGTTCACTCAACATATGACGGCGTGTCGTATGAAGTGTCACTTCGTATCTCACTTGGTTCTATTTCCGTTCCGGTCATCGAGGTAGAAGTTTATTTTTCCATTACCTTCGTTTTCCAGTCGCAGTGCAATGGCTTTCAGTGCTTTCCGCCTTGTGTTTGATTGCCGTCGAAATGCTCACCGCCTGGGAATCAAACATACGGATTTCTTTTTTACTCTGTTTAGTAATTATTTGTCAGGTCTCACCTTCCGAAAAACTGCAGCTGATGCTCTTTCAATATTCCCGCTGTTCCTTCTCAACAGCGATGGTGAATTTCTACAGGAGAAGAACGATCCGGGTCACAATTTGCAATGGCAAATGCTGGTGCTAGATGTGTTTCCTTTCGTTGATGTTGTTTTGTTGGTTCTTATTTTCGTTTTTCATCCCACGTGTGCGTTTGACATTTACACTCTAAATTCTAAACACTTATTCTCTGGTAGGTTTTTGACTCAATCACTACACGCTCAGAACAAAATAGCTAGACAAACTTAATTATAATGCTACAACTAGAAGGACGCGCTATGGCAACAACGACCCCTTACGTTCCGCAAAAATATGCTTTTTACGATACTATGCTCTGTTTGATTTTTAAGTCTCAACTGCAACCTTTAAACGCCTGATTGAATGTAACCTTCGTCATTAAATGAGAAACAATTTACAAGGACTGAATGTACGATTTCTGTAAACTTTGTATTAAGATAATCATTAGGACATCTATGTCAGATAATTTAATTTTTATAAACAATAAACAATTTTCAGAGCCACCCAAAGCTAACTAACCATCGTAAAGACTTCGAAGACAGGTGTTGAACGATAAGAAACTTGAAGGGCATTTGGCCACTTTCAGCCATTAGCGAAAGCATAGGACTGGTTCTAAAAGTGTATCCAATGGTTCGTATGCACTCATTATGCAGGGGTTAATGTTTTTTTTTAAAGAGTTTCTCCAGCTCCACCGTTCAAAGAGTCTAGTAGCAATTTTGTTGAGGGTAGTTTTACGACTAAGGTTTAAGTGACATTCAAAATGGAGTCATCTATCTAGATACTTAGTAATCTAAATGAGTGAACTAGTGGAATCGGAGTGGAAGCGTTGCTAGTCATTCGAAGGAGGTCGCAGTGATCTTGCTGTAGATTAAGTAAATAATGTTGCAGTGGTGTTCGTGGGGGTTAAGGGTTTCTCCTTGGCGAGGTAATCTACCAAGCCACCCTAACTCGGCGAACAACACGGCGAAACAGTTCGTTCGACAACCCACCGCCAGAGGGCCTCTAAGAGATGTTAGCCGCCAACGCCGACGGCGATGTTGCGAAATGACGAAGCGAAAAACGAGCGAAGATTGAGGACAATGATCGGGGGATGGTTCCGGTCAAGACGAAATGACCTGAAATTTTCAAAAACGTTCGGGAACAGATCACTCCGCTGATGAAGGACTTCAGTGAAAACTACAAAGTTGTTGAAGTAAAAGTCGAATTGCGGTTATATTATCCATCCATAAGTTCCATCAGGTTAAGGGACAGGAAAAATCCTCATAAACAGAGTTAACCCGTTAACCGGTAAACTATTATAGTGCGTAACTCTGAACAACAGGTAACTGTTACAATCTCTTAGTGTTGTCGCCTCAATTGAGCATACCTTATGAGTAGGGCTATCTTGACACTAATTTCAACAGATGATAGGAGAAAAAAGGAAGATAAAGAAAGAAGTAAAACGAAAGAATAGGTAGGAGAAGAAAAGTTAAGTAGAAGAAAGTTTTCTGGGAAATAAATTTACCACGTTATTCGGTTTCGCTAAAATATTGTAAGTCGGCTACTTAATCCTGAATACAGTTTGTCAACATCAAGTTGAAATGTAAGTCGCTAATTCATTCAACAGATTTGTATAACTAAAACCAGCTAACAATCAGATCCTCCGGTTCATTCTGTAATCAGGAACCGCGAGGCTTAGAAGAAGTTTAAGATACGGTTTACTAAACCTGAAATTAGGATTGTTAATTTACGCAATTAAAATGTAAGTTTACATCCAATTATCCAATTAACTACGTTTAAACTGAAATTAATAAACTAAAGATTTCTCAGGTTTACATAGTCTCCAAAAATCGGCATACACGCGGCTTGATTAGGTGCAAGTCAGGAAATAAATTTGTAAGATCGTCATGTTGTTAACTTTACAAATAACTAATAAGTTAAAGAGCTTGTAAAACTCAGCCTAAGAACGCCCTGCGCTACGCCCTACTACGTCGACCGACTACCGTTATACCGTCGAGTTGACCTACATCTGTACCTGATTCAGCACTCCAGGATGCTCCACCTTCGGGGAGTATCCGAGTAGGGCGGTTCTCAACGACAGAAGCTGCGGGGATAAGACTTGACCTTCTTCGCAGTGGAAATCGTTGGGAAAGGGTTATTCCACGTTCGGGGAATACCCACGGGTAGAGTGGCTCTCGACGCTGGGTGAGCTATTCGAGTCGGAGTAGGATGACGTCTTCGTCGGGAATCAACCGAGTCGTTGCGTTAAGTACCGCGCGTGTGCCGTGACAGGCGCGAGGCTAGGATAAGCTGCTCTCGATCAGACACACGACGGGCAAGGTGGCAAACCTCGAACCCTGAAGATAAGAGGTCGGTCCTCGAGTCGTTAGAGGAGAGGTCAGGCCTCAAACCTTCAGGCAGAGAGGTTTGTGTGGTCAACCCCGAGTCTTTATGATAAGGAGTTGTGTCTCGAGTCGTAAGAGGAGGGATCAGGCCCCTTATCAACAAGAAGAGGGGTACAAGTGGTCACCTCAAGTCATTACGAGGAGAGGTCAGATTTCAAGTCGTTAGAGGAGAGATCGGGCCTTGAGTCGTGCAGAGGAGAGGTAAACCTCGAGTCGATGCGAGGAGGGGTCGGATCTCAAGTCGTTAGAGGAGAGATCAGGCCTCAAGTCGCGAAGAGGAGAGGTTTGTGTGGGAATCTCGAGTCATTGCGAGGAGATGTCGGTTCTCAAGTCGTTAGAGGAGAGCTCAGGCGTTGAGTCGTAAGGATGAGAGGTTTTGCTGAAAGTGGTCTCGTTAATGAGTATTGCCTTGGAGCGCATTAGCGCGAATAGACCTATTGAAGCATAGTGTACTAAACAGTTCGAGGTGGGAACCAGGTCTGCGGCCCCAGGTGGAGTTTAGGGAGTAGGGGGTATACACGGAGTATATCATGAGTCTTCCCATTGTACCCATGGACCCAGAGTAGCAAACTGGGGGGACGCGATGACTCGCCGTGCCTTGGAATACAATCCGTAAACCGGGATTTACCACCTGTGGTTACCAACTAAAAAAAAAAGGTGGGGCAGGGTACACTCAGCAAGAACCAGCTGGCCTCCAAGCCGACCTCAAACCCGACTTCGACAACGAAGAAGAAAGAAGGAGTACGTTCCTGCGGAAAAAAAAGTGTGATAGTGCTAAGAAAGTGTTGAGTGAAAACTGCAACGTTAATAAGGGGGACTAATTGTTCAGCCTAGGAGTGTTACCTTAGTCATCCCGAACTTCCCTGCAACATAGTATTTGAATGGTAAGCGTGCCGACCCTAGTGATAGTTAGGGGTTCACAGCACTTCCTACCGATTGGTTAACAGCCAGTCTTACAGGAGGTAATTTGTAAAGTATTTTACGGTTTGGGACAAGGTGAATCAAGTTTGATTTTGTAGGAGAGAAATGAA
This sequence comes from Uranotaenia lowii, assembly GCF_029784155.1. Classification (NCBI taxonomy): domain Eukaryota; kingdom Metazoa; phylum Arthropoda; class Insecta; order Diptera; family Culicidae; genus Uranotaenia; species Uranotaenia lowii. The sequence continues at coordinate 162,558,931 of NC_073691.1, read as the reverse complement.
AACCCGCTGAAAGCGTCCAGGCGGTAATACTATTGAGGACTGTTCGGAGTCTTTTACGAGCCAGACGAGCATACGGGGAGATGGAAGTAAAGAGGATGTCATCAGCATGGCCGTAGGAACGGGGGGGGGTTTTGGGGGTTAAACCCCCCCCATGAAGGTCGAAAAATGCCAAGTGATTTTTTTTCATGAACAAAAATTTTGAAATTCTAATCAATTTTTGTAGAACAACGAAAATGATTCAAGAGTAACAATAGTGTAACAATTTCGACTCCAGAACCTCAAAATCTCATTCCAGGTCCACAATTTTATTACGGTTTTTCTAAAAAATTTCTCACTTGTTGATAGTAATGAGCCGGATTTACCGGATTTTGACCAGATTTTCGAATCCTATTTGCAAAGTCAAACGAAAACTTCAATTGAGTTCCTAGAATCTATATATATAAAAAGTAAATTCCGTTTGTTTGTTCGTTTGTATGTTTGTCTTCAATAGGCTCAGCTGCCTTAAGAGCTAGAGAGCTGAAATTTGGCATGGGTGCTCATTAGAACCAGGAATGATGAAAAATGTTTTTAGATTTTCGGATGACCCCTTTTGAAGGCGGTCGTCCATACAACAACGGTTTTATTCCCACGAACCAAAAGTCATGGCACCCATTTTATGAACCGACTTTCGTTTCCGTTCGTTTCGTTGGCGGGATTATTTTCACCATCACCATGGGCAGGCTATTAGAAACGACCATCCAGAGCTCACATGTACTGGATAGCAAATCGAAGCTTGCTGAGCATTAAAAATTTGAAAGTTAAAATTTTGGCGGGTGTTTTTTGTACCTTCTACTGTTCAAAGCACATGCTACCAGTAGGTACGAGATATTTGGATACAATTATTATAAGCCTACATTTTGATTGAAAAATACAACTAGCCTGTTAGGAATATATTGACTAGAATAGTAGTGGCTTTCAAAGTGCTCTTTACCGCTGCTGGGGGGCTTTGGTCAACCATTTTTATATTTTTGGAATTCCTTATAGAGATAAAAAAAAATTTTAGATTCAAAGTTATAAGTTCAAGGCTGCGATTTTAACGCTTCAACTGGAGTTTTAATGGGGGATAGGAAAATGTATAAGATAATAAAATTTGAGGTTTTGAGGTTTATACAATTCGATTTCACTGGCCAATTTCTCACTTTTGAGTTATCATTGATGACCAATGTGATCGATTCTACCATCTACCATCTGGGATGTTTGTGCCCATGAAAAAAAAAACAGAACTCAAAATAAACCTTTTTCATAATATAAAAATGGTGTTTTCGAGATGAAATGTTTTCGATAACTTCAAAAAGCTATTAGAAGAACTTTCAACATTTAAGGTAAACTAATAATAAAACAGTGCGGAATTGAAAAGCGAAAAAATTCACACATGCAATTGAAAACATGCAAAGTGAGTTTTCAACGTGCTTCAACAAAGTTCGGATGTTTTTTAAAGAAATTTCAAAGTAAATGAAACTTAAATATACCATTTTACAGAGAGATCATCCATATTGAAAAGTGGGATGATCTTCAACAGATATTTTCAATAGATAAGGGATGAAAAAGATAAAAAAAACAGTTCAATCTTTTGAAAATAAAACTATTAGGCCAAATCTATTCAATCTTCCTAAGAAATGATGGTTGTAAAAAAGTTTTTCATGAAAAGATGAATTAGCATACCAGGATTTTTTTTCGAATTTCCATTAATTTAAATCTTATAACTATAAATTTTTCGATAATACGAAAACGATGAACAGTGGATATTCTCAAAAAAAAACTTTAAAAAGACTAACAAAACTAACGCGGCCAAACTTGGGCCAAATTTCTTATAATGATGAATATAAAACTTCAAAAGTTTTGAAAAGTCAAACGATTCATTTTGATTTATATTTTATGTGAACTCGAGCAAGGCCGGGTAAAATCAGCTAGTCTATATATATAAAAAGCAATTTCTGTATGTTTGTTTGTTTGTTTGTTTGTTTGTTTGTTTGTTTGTCCTCTATAGACTCAGCCGTCTTAAGGGCTAGAGAGCTGAAATTTGGCATGGATGCTCATTAGGACCTGGAAGGATGAAAAATGTTTTTAGATTTTCGGATGACCCCTTCTGGAGGGGGTCGTCCATACAAGACAAATATTGTTTTCGCGATATTGACGTTACTTTTCGTCGGATCGTGTTAAAAATTTGCACATGAGTGTTTTGAGGGACGAGCAATTGATTTCAGGTGTCAAATTTTGTGTAAGGGGTCAGCCAAAGGGGTCGTCCATATTAACTGATCGCTGTTTTTGCGATATTGATATTATCATACATCGTATTCAGATGAAAATTAGTACACGATCGTTTTGAGTGACGTGCAATCGATTTGAGGTATCAAATTTAGTGTAAGGGGCCGGCAAAAGGAGTCGTCCATATTAAATTTTCAGTATCTTAGTGATATTGACGTTTCTATACATCGGATTGGGGTGAAAATTTGCACATAGGAGTCATTAGGGACAAACAACTGATTTCACTTATCAAAACTAAAATCAGGGGTCGGCCAAAGGGGTCGTCCATATTAACTATTCACTGTTGATGCGATATTGTCGTTGTTATACATCGGATTCAGACGAAAATTGGTACACGAGAGTTTTGAGAGATGAGCAATGGATTTCAGATATTAAATTCAGTGTAAGGGGCAGGCAAAGGGGGTCGTCCATATAATCATAGTCGTCCATTTTAATATTTTTGCAATATCATCGTTATTTTACATCGGATTGGGATGAAAATTTGCACACGGTAGTTTTCAGGGACGAGCAACCGATTTCAGATGTCAAATGTTTTGCCAGGGGTCGACAAAAGGGGTCGTCCATATAAATTAATTCTTCACTGTTTTTAGCAATATTGACGTCATCAAAGATTGTATAAGAGCCCCCGAAAGGGGTTCAGCTTTTTGGCAATAATTGCGTTGTTATGCAATGATCGAATCGAAATTTATACACGTGTTTTTTTGGCACGGTCAAAAGATTTCTGATTTCAAATTTAGTAGCAGACGACAGGCACAGTGATCGACCAATATTTTGCAATTATTACTTAACAATGAATTCAGAAGTGCATCTGGAAAATGCTTGGCAATTGGCTTTCATACAAACTGTTCATGACATATTCCAAGTTGAAAGCGAAACGGAGTTCGTATGGGATCAGCTAGTTATGTATATTGTTTCCAGATACTTTTTTTCAACAAACAAATTTTGTCAAAATAAACATTCACGATTTTTTGGAAGCTTTAAATATGATTCTGAATCAACTGATGTGTTTATTAAAAACAGTTTTCCATGTGTTTTTTTTTTCATAATATTAATGGAATAATTACGAAAATTGCCTGCATACTGGCCAGATTTTTGAGAAAATTTTGAAACAATATGCCCTATTTTCGCAAAATTTTAGGATGAAATAGGCTTAATTTGCCCAGCTCGGATACTCGGGGAAAAATAACTAGTAAGTATTCAGTTTATTATTCTTTATTTTCAGTTTGGTTCATCATTGGTGTAGAATCCTGCTACGAACCTTGGTGTTGTATTTCAATCTAAAATATGATTAATTTTCCATATTCGAACCTCAAAATTTCGGAATAAGAAAGTTCCATGAGTCCAAAACTGAAAAATGTTTTTTTTTTCTCAGGGATTTTCATCCAAGTAGGTTTATTCATCCCGAAATTGGAAAATGTGAAACAATTTCATCATTCACAATTTTATTTAAATGTAAAAGTTCAATTTCGAAAACCAATTGAAAAAAATCACATTGCAAACCATGAATTTAGAATCAATAAAAAATTTCTGGTTAAGGTTTTCTGATAAAAATTTCGCTTTTTGGTTTCAAATTAATAGGATTCTTATCTGGAATTTAGATTCAGGTTTTGAATTTGGGTTCAAAATGCAGAATTCTGCACTGATGCAGAACTAAAGTCCAAGGTCTTTATTTAAATTAAGCTCAAATTTAAGTTTTATAATCAATTTTAAAATATCAATGTTAAAATTTCATGAAGGGTTCAAATTGAAGGAGATCGTAGTTGGATAATTTGGATTAGTGATTCCAAATGAAATTTTTAAATTCAATCAAAATCAGTTTAGAAACACAAACCTGGTGAAAATCACATATAAAAAATAAGATCTGGATTTATTTCAAAGAATTTGTTTTTGAAAAATCTAGATTTAATTTTGAAAACTTCAATCACAGAAATTAAATTATAAAATTTAAAATAATGAATAATAATTTTTTTACTTGTTTCTTTTATCACCAGGTAAAAATTCAGCTGAAAATTTTATTTAATAGGTACCATCTACATAAATTGCAGATTAAAAATCAAAGGTTCTATCTGAGATCTTAAATTTTAATAGAGTTAACAATAGTAGAAAATAAACCTTATTTGAATCGTAAACATATTTTTTTACATTTATTTCTGAATATTTGATACATTTTCTTCCATGCTTAACATGGTTATGCTTGCGGTTTGGAAGAATAAGCTTGCTAGTTTAAGTGAGTAAAAAAAGTGGTCAAAATCCTTTTTTTGTTTCGATTTTATCAACGATGCAGTTGGCGCACCAGTCATTGATAAACTTATGTGGAACAAATGCGATGTTCGATGAGCTCGATCTCACGGACATCAGCTCAGGAGGCAACTGATTTACCAACTGAGCTAAATCACGAGTCCCCATATTTTTGAAGCTTCATGAAAACAAAAATGGGCAACTCCTATGACTTTTTTTCAAAAATAAATAACTTTTAATGCGAAAAAACTTTAACCTGAGTATTTTATTAAAAAAAAAAATAGTACTTATCACACATACATTTTTTCACTAGTGTATGCATTGTTTAAGCAAAAATGTTATAGAAAAAAAATTTCATCAAACCCCCCCCCCATGAGCTGGTTCTTCCTACGGCCCTGGTCATCAGCATAGATAAGGGTGTTAACGTAACTTGGGATAAGTTGAAAAATGGAGTTGATAGCTATCAGGAATAAGGTTGGGACAGTTACGGATCCCTGAGGAACCCCGGTTTGAATAAGTCTGGGGCTAGATCGATATCCATTAATTTGTACTTGTATCGATCGGTTGGAGAGGAAACTTCGTATGTATAGGATCATGTTCCCTTTCACGTCTCAGCTGATGAGGTTATTGATGATAGTACATTTTTGCATTAATCCTTGCACCACTGAGGCGGCGAGAAATGTCATCAAGTAATCGGATATCTCTTCATTGGCGGCGGCTTTTTCTCCCTCTTCCGCTAGGGAGTTTGTCCAGGCTCTCGCCTACAAGCTTGTTTAACTGCGTTTTCCAGCTCCGCATATCGTAAGCGGGCGGCTGCTTTGGCTGACCCGGTAAATGCCTGCTCAATTCCGACTTTCGGCTTTCTCCGATCATCGACCATCCTCCAAGTTACATCCGACATCCATTCACTTCATCATCCACAAACTTTACCGAGAATACCGTGGCTCGTCGTGATAAGAGCATTCTTGATTCTACACCTCTGTTCTTCGACTGTTCCGTCTGGCTCAAGATTCGAGCTGTTTAACGTATGCCCCGTCAAAGTCACAGAAGTGGATTTGCAAAATTCCGAAGAGTGACTCTTCGGAATTTTCTCAACCACGCTGCTGAGTTGATTGTAAAACTGCTATTTTTCCTGCAAATCGGCAACGTCAGTTGGCGCAAAACATTGGCTTATTTTGAGGTTTCTAACCCGTGTTCTAAATCTGGCGCATGGGCCTGCGGGCTTAACAGGAAACCAACTCCTTGTTCCCAAGTATCGTGTTCTCCTCGTATGCCAGAGTTGAGCAGTACTTGCCCGGACTGTGTCTTGTGTTCTCCAGTGTTAGACCAACGGACTTTGCTCGGACCCAGAATTTCTAGCTTCTCTAGCAAGTTCCAGCTTGCCTTATTAGGCAAGGGTTAAAACGTTAAAAGTTCCAATTCGTGTCCGTGTTTTCATGCTAAAAGACGTCGCCAAAGTCCAGGTCGGCCATTCCTTCCGGATTCGGTAACAATTTAATAAGGTCCCTATCCCGCGATGGAGCTGCCATCTTGGACATATCTGGCAGGAGCCGCATTTCATAAATTCAGCCGCTCGCCGCGAGACAGACGCTGTTTGAGCCACCCCTTACCTGAAAAACAGACGCATCTACCTGGGTTGGGTACCCATCTCTTCTTAGGTTACTCGAATTCCAGCAGGTACCACGGGTTGGAAGGAAGGGAAAATAGACAAATAATAATGACACTTAAGACGAATGACTCCAAAGCACATCAAACGCTATTTAGAAGTTAAGAATGTTTGCAACTCCGGTATTAGGTTGTGAGCTTCTTGATCATGATTTCGAATTCGTAATCACAGCAACATACACAAATTTTCCAATTTAATTCCCTGTTTTCCCAGTTTGTTATGAATTTCCGCGCTGCCTTTGAACTGATTCGATGCAACGGCGGCGGTGGCGCCTCGAGCGAAGTTGCTCAATAATTAACGTGCCTGTTCTTGGCAATGGCTTTATCAATGCAAAGCCAGGCAGCGAGTGAACACGGACAAAAAAAACTTCCAGCCAAAGCTTTGAAATTTCTCTGATCCTGCCCGGTGCTGCCGTTTGCAAAATTTTCCTTCCACCATATACCGGAGTCATGAATAATGAATCTTCCAATAAATAGAAAACCGTTGTGATTCCATTATCGTTATTACTATCGACACGGAAAATGGCGGCACCACGATGTTATGCAATATTGAAGTTCCACCGCTGACTTCCAAAATGCCCTCCAGTTAGGGATAGCGAAATGTGTGTTCGCCGAATGATGACATCCATTGGCAGTCGATATTGATGCGAAAAATTTCAACCCCGTATATAACAGAATCGAAAATGTTGATAAATTCTTAAGGTGCTAAAATATTTTTAAATATTTCTAGATTTCGAATCTGTCAAAAACCACTTTGTGTTTTCTGAATTTAAATTTTTACTTTCCATCCGTTTTAGCCGTTACATAAAAAAAAAAAAGTTAGAAACTATTATTGGTAGAATGGAAACCTTTTCCTCAGTTATTTTGCTGCACAAGCGTTTCGGTCGGTGTCGTCAAAAACGTGACAACACATACTGTCAGCGGTTGGCGTATGAATATTATAGCATGCTCCGCGGCGCTAAAATATGGATGTGAATTTTCCGAACCGAAAATCCTTGCCGGGGGACCCGGCAGGATATCGATTTCGGTGAGATGCCCTTTGAAAATTGTATTCCTGGGGCTCAATGCGCGCGATTTTCAGCTTCGACTGATTCAAAATTTTCCACATGAACATAATCACCAAAGTCGTGAACAACCACACCTGTCTTTTCCTCAAAATTTGAAACCTGAGCCTTCGGTACGCTATTTATATGTTAGGCTAGGGATAGCGAAACAAATCTCTTTGAAGCAATGAACATTTAAAAAAAAAACCCAAAATGGTACCCATTTTTCCCATCGACTGATGCTTGGCACACACTCGGCCTAAAATCAGGCGTAATCGATATTTCTCTTGTTTGTGATAGTCAATCATAAAACTAAATGCATTCAGGCATTTTTGTGCTTTTCTGATTGATTTCCGGCAAATGAAACTACCAGGCTGAAGAAAAGCCTATCTGTTTTAGTGCGAAAATGAAAGCTATACTGTTCATTGCAAATTTTTCAAATGCCCCAACAAAGACAGTTGGATGAACATGATGGAGCGGGAAAATTATGATGGACTTCTAAGTATACGTTCCGATTGCATCTTTCTCGCTATTTCTGGTAGATGAATCTTTTTACAATTACTAATAGCTGTCAAATTCAAAAGGATAAGGATCGATAAGGATGAGAAACGCTTGTTTCAGTCCCGGTAGTAAACAAAAGTTTAGATATCCAGGCGACGGTTCGAGAGCATGGACTAGGACGAGTTCATCAGAGCAAAGGAGCTCGGGGAAGCACTTCCGGTATTGGTGGCAGGGTTAAGAAACCATAAGCCGTAAGACTATAGGTATTAGAGTACAAACCCTATGAAGCCAACCCAGCTTACAGGAATCGTTCTAAACATGATAGTTCAAGTCGTTAATAACGTTACTGCGAATCGCAATTCCTACCAAACAAGTGAACGATCGTAAAAAATGTTACTTGAAGTCGTTTTAAATCGGATATTATGAAAAAACCCTTCATGTTTGCAGATTCTGAAGCCGATTTCGCACAGTTTGATCCCCGCGCAAGTTTCTTATGAGAAAACAGTCTTTGCAACCAGCAGTGCAACCAAATTTCCGTTTTGCGAGCTGTTTTGGCGAGCTTTATTCGATCATTCTATAATAAGATCTCCAGCATTTTTCCGGCATGTATGCGCGCCGGACAAATCCTAGCTCTTTTATCTAAAAACCTGGAAAAATCCGGGCATTTAATTTCAAAATTGTCTACCTACAATCTGGGCCACATCCGGGAAAATATGGTAAAATATTTGAAACATCTCAAGCCAAACCCAGATAAAAAGCTTGGAATTTTTTTTCCAACCAATTTCAGCAGAAAACTTTTTTATCGTATTTTAGACTTTTTAGACAATTTTAGGCAGAAACCCTTAAAAGCATTGAAAATTTAAAAATTATTTGTTCAAGATTATTCATTTAACTTATACGACCGCATCCGTAAATGATGGTATATTAGCGATGCTGATTGTTTCAAGTTAACAGTGTAAGATATAATCGACTCATTCACGCATTTTGAGCAGCGTCGGGATGAATAAGCCACTGAAGCTTAAAATCCCTTGAGAACAAAAAAAAAAAGCTTAGCAGAGTTGCCAACTGATTTTCGAAAAAGTCTAGAAGATTTTGAAATAAATAAATGTCTGGAAAAGTCTGGAAAGCAAACTCTGAAGGTCGTGACTTTTTTTTGTTGTTGCCAGATTAGAGGTTGTAGAAATGCTCTAATCGTAAGAAAATCAAATATTGCTGGCACTATTAATGCCAGGGCTTATACCACTGACCATACTGACTGAACACTCGATTTCGTTTTCTGGATACTTTTTCCAACAGTACGCAATATCGATTCCAGAGTGCGCATCGATCAATTTCAAGAAATGCTATCCCAGTTAGGAAATGCCACCCAACTTTAAAAAAAAAACAGGCAATTTTTACGATAAAATTGGGCTAAACAAGTACATTTTTCCTACAGGACATTTTTGTCGCATTTTTCAGGTTCGCCACCTGGCTCGGTATTGCGAACCTACAAAATCGGACAAAAAAAAATAGACAGAAAATGGTTGAATTTTTGTTCTAAGTGTCATGTCAGTGTGATCAGTGCTTACACGTGCTCTACTTAGTTCTCTGTCTCGTTCGCATTTCTAATATCTTTTGAACCTTTTAAATTCCGAATTCTAATCATTTCTTGCCATATTACACCATGAGAATTTTGAATTTTGATAGCTTTATAAGACAATTTATGTCCCAACCCAAACATCTGGAATTGTCTGGAATAAATGTTAAAAGTCTGGAGGTCTGGAAACTGGCTGACAAAAGTCCAAAAAGAATGGAAGATCCAGACAAAATCTGGAAGGTTGACATCACTGATTTTGAGTGGTCTGTGAGGAAAAACATATATAAAAGAACCCATGAGAGTGAACTGGATGACTGAGCGGAGAAGATTCGAGGGGATGTCTTTCTAGATTCGATTTTGATAACAACAGCACGAATACCCTTACTGAAGATTTTTTTGTGGCCGGAAAAGTGTAAATTTGAAACAAAAAAAAAAAGGTGAACCTGACAAAGAAAATATAATATTGAAGGAAAGTTACCACAGATGCCACAGAATACTGGAGGATTCCGCGAATTGAAGGTTCAGCTGTGGCACGTTGGAATCACCAGTACCTATCGCGGGGTAGAATGTCTAACAAAACGTATGCGATGAACGCTAATCTCTCGAGTCAATCACTGATAGTTGAGACGAACTGTAGACTGTGTGAAAATTCCGGTAAAGCGTAGAAGTTCGGATTACGTCATGGCAAGACAGTCCCTGGTCCAGACCAACGATTCGACAAAGAAATCTATGTTGGAACTGTAAACTTGTGAGGAGTGTCTTAAGTTCAAAATGCAGAACTGTAAACCATGACATGCCTAAGAAGGTTGTACTTTTTTTTCGCAGTGGAGGTCGTTGGGAAAGGGGTATTTCGCGGAAGTAGAGTGGCTCTCAACGCCGAGGAATCCATTCTAGTCAATGTTGAATGACGTGTCGAATCTCGAACCGTGGTAATGAGAAGTCGGATTTCGAGTTGTTAGATGAGAGATCAGGCCAGAAGTCTCCAGGAGGAGAGGTATCTATACTTAACTCCGTGTCTTTAAGTTAGAGGGTCAGATCTCGCGTCTCAAAAGCAGAGACCAGGTCTAAGTAAACAAGAAGAGGGGCATGCGTGTGAATCTCGAGTTGTTACGAGGAGAGGTTAGAGCTCGAGTCGTTAGAAGAGAGATCTGGTCTAAAGTCGTACAGAGAAGAGCTATGTGTACGTGAACTTCAAGTCATTCCGAGGAGGGGTCAGATCTCGGGTCGTTACAGGAGATGTCGGTTTTCGAATCGTAAGAGGAGAGCTCAGGCTATGAATTCGTAATGAGGAGAGGTATTGCTGGAAATGGTTTTGCAATGTGTACACATGGTGCTTTTCCACCTACATTAATTTCTTCTTCCTCTCAGTGGCTATGGGTGGATCATTCTAAAGCTATCCAACCCCGGTATTACGACTTGTCTGAGCAAGTCGCTCGTTATAAGTCAGAGGCTCCAGTTGGATTTCATGAAGTAGGAGGTATATATGGAGTATACCATGAGCCGTCTCATTGTTCATCGGTAGACGGGAGTCTAGGGCAGGTGAACACCTCTGGAAGACACCGCAAATCGACCGGAACGTCTTTTTCGAGGCGTTGAATTGGGAAAGGAACCTGGACAACCTGTACGCGAAATAACTGACGAGGGTTCTAGCTCGCGCTTGCGGCCACCCGCCTACAGGTGGACAGAGGAAATCGCGTGACTGCGTGCCAACAGCCATAGGCAAGGCACAGGATGCAGAATCCAAAAATGGAGAGCGTAGGCTAGGCTACTCTTTACAATCGCGAGATCAGATCGGCCATCCGCAGGGCCATCAACGAAAGAAGTGAGGCACGTTTCAAACAACTAAGCCGCGATGAATACCGGATGGCCAAAACGAAAAGTGGGGATGTACCACTCGAAACGTGCCCAGATAAACTGAGAGTGATAACTCCCACAGCACGATGTAGTCCGCTGGCCAACGACTGGGACACCAGCATAGACGAGACGATTACGATAGATGAACATCGCGAAATCGGCAAGTATCTTCAATCATGAAGGTCCACGGACCGGACAGCAGGGAGTTCCCCGATATGTTCCAGTCATCATTGCAACGATATGTGATGGAACGGGTGTCCCCTGAAACGTGGAAGCGGCAGAAATTAGTCCTTCTTCCAAAATCGGGTAAGCCTTCAGGAGACTCGTCGGCGCATCGGTCGATCTGTGTACTGAACACATCGAGTAAGGTCCTGGATAAGGCTATTCCGAACAGACTCCAGAAGTACACCGAAAGCGAAGGCACAGTTTGCGGAAACGAAACTAATTCTCCGAGAGTAGCGGACAGAGCCAAGTACAATATATGACCGGTGAGCGCATACGGACAGAAGATGTCTTGGCGAGTGTGCCACAGAGGTCAGTAATCGGCCCGGTCCTGTGGAACATCACGCACGACGAGCTCCTACGAATGAGCGGCAGACTGCAGGCAGACTCTGAGAATACAGTGTAACCTGATCGAATGAGGACATTAGGTCCAACTGGCAGCAGCTGTGGGACAGCTCAGCGAGGGAAGGCTGACACATCGTCTGATCTCGCACATCGGGAGCTGAATCGAAAGAAGCCACGGTGAAATGGACATCCATATGACGCAATTCCGGACTAGACATGGATGCTTCATGAAGTACCACTACAGGTTTGGACATATGTCTTCGCCATATTGCCCAGCTTTTGGTGACAAAGAGGAGACACCCGAACCTGTAGACAACGTGGTGCAGAGGATGTTTACGGATTCCAATACTTGGCATGGGTTCACCCGGATCATGACTGCCCTGCAGAGAAGCTGGAGTCAATGGCAGTCCGCGAACGGTGTATTTAGGATGGCCCCATCGCCGGAGAGCATCTGAGTAGTATGCGTCCGGTTCCTTGATTAAAAAAAATTCCTCGTTGCGGACCTTGTAGGAAGGGGATAAACCACTGTCGGGGAATACCCACGGGAAGAGAGGTTCTCGATGCCGGGCGAGCCTCTCAACTCGGTGTAGGATCTCGTCACAGTCGGGAAACATCGGATTTGTAGCGTTCAAAGTTCCCGATGTGTGTCCCTAATGGTTGCCAGCCAAAGGGATACAAGAAGACCGGACGTGCGTCCGACTCCACGGTTTGAAGCTACAAAGATACGGAAACATGTTCTGCGTAGCGGATGCCGTGGGTACGCCGCGTTAGTGCGTAGGACGCTTCACCTTCGGAGAGTATCTGAGTAATACGGATCCCAACGATCGAAGCTCCGGGTTAGGACTTTACTATCTTCGCAGTGGAAATCGTTGGCGAAGGGTTATTCCATGATAGGGAAGTACCCACGGGTAGAGCGACTTTCAACGCCGGGAGAGACCTCCGTGTCGGTGTAGGATGACGTCTTCGTCGAGAAACACCCGAGTAGTTGCGTTGAGTACCGCGCGTGTCCTGTGTCATGCTGGGTTAAGGCACACGACAGGAATAAAGGTGGTGAAACTCGAATCCTGGTGAAAAAAGTCGTTAGAGTCGTTAGAGGAGAGGTCAGGCCTCGATTCTTCCGCAGGAGAGGTGTGTACGGTCTACCCCGAGTCTTTACGATAAGAGGTCCGATCTCGGATCGCAAGAGGAGAGATGAGGACTTGAATCAACAAGAGAAGGGGTATAAGTGCTTTGATTTCGAGTCGCTAGAGGAGAGATCGGGCTTTGAGTCGTGCAGAGGAGAGGACGTCAACCTCGAGTCGATGCGAGGAGGGGTCCGATCTCGAGTCGTGAGAGAAGAGATCAGGCCTCGAGTTGCGAAGAGGATAGGTTTATGTGGGAATCTCGAGTCATTGCGAGGAGATGTCGGTCCTCAAGTCGTTAAAGGAGGGTTCAGACTTCGAGTCGTTATAATGAGAAATATTGCTGGAAGTTGTCTCGTCTATGAGTATTGCCTTGGAGCGCATTAGCGCAAATAGACCTCCCACAATTGAAGGGCTAAACAGTTCGAGGTGGCAACTAGGTCTGCGGCCTCAGGAGGAGTTCAGGGAGTAGGAGGTACATCATGAGTCTTCCCATTGTACCCATGGACCCGAGGTTATTGCCAGTGTCCAAAAATTAGTAGACGATGTCTGCTCGCGATTGCGGCATCTTTGAAACTTTAATAGCTAAGTGTGACTGGAAGTTTGTCCGTCAAATTACGATGTGCAAATCGGCTGGAAAGCCATTTGAGTTTCAGCATCAAAAGAACTTTTTCAGGATATCACTAGCTGAATTGGTTGACGTGAAAGCAGGAAACTACAAGGCGCGAGTTCATCGGCATATCTAAGATGGCATATCTAAGATGACACAATCGGCTGCTTGGACAATGCACCATTCCTGACCAAGAAGATTCCGGTAATATTAAGTCTCAGTTCCGAGGTCTCGTATGTACCCTCAAAATCCAGACGAATCAGATCCAGAATTGACGAAGACGAACGAGATATAAGGAAAGTTTGAAGCCTCAACTTCGGATTCCAGGATGTTCAGGTTTGACTATACTACAGTATTTGACTCAAGTTTTAGACGTTTGCTTCTAGAATTACATTTACTAAATGTCACTCATGAAGAGTAAAATACCCAAGTAACACCTATTGATTTATTAGACTTCTCAAGCTCCTTATAAAACCAAAACTTTATCTAGTAGCCTGCTATAAAACTTTAAATGTTACTTGGGTAGTTCTCTACGTGTTGGTAGCCATCTGTTGACGAACTACCGAATTTCTTTGGTATCTGGTTGTGATTGGATGTTGATTAACGTAGTGGTTACAGAAGGCAGAGGAAACGTTAACGTTTTTGAATTTTGGGTTGCATTTCATTTTGTTGGGAACGCAGGTTTCAGTGGTGAAATAGAGTTATCTTTATTCATATTTCGTCAGTTTAGTCGTTACATAACTACAAAATTCATTAGCTATTGCTATTGTCTAACTCACTCTCCACTTATCATCTTTTCTGACCGGGAGTACTCATTTCTGAATGAGTTAACGAAAAACTACTCATTTCTGTGCGAATATTCTGAGTTATCCACTGAAAATATCTGGCAACACTGCTGAATTACCACGAACTCAGTTTGAGTAGTACGACTTAACCGTGTGATGATGTAAACATCATCACTATCCAATTGTTCGGCAATCATCAATAGCGAATTTCCCAAACTAAGTGGAGAACCAAAACAAATATTGTTTTGGTTCTGCTGCAATCGACAGAAAAGTGTCCACACTCGGACACTTGAACTGCAATTTCGGTTGCTGAAACTTGTGTATGTATACATTTTGAACTGAACTAAGAGCTCCATGTCTCAAGTCTCCCGACAAGTATGGGAGACTTTCAGCAACAAAAATGTAAACATAAACAAGTCTCATCAACCGAGATCGCACTTCAAGATGCCGGGTGTTGACGAGGCCTAAGGATCCGAAATAACCGTTAGTATGTATCAACATATTTTTCAAACCATCACGAGATAACTAAAAATCACAAATTCACAACACTAAACACATTTGCTCAGACAAAAATATTTTAGCTTCTGTCTGATGTTTCTTGTGAGAAAAATACAATTCGTGTCTCAGTTTCAAAGTAGTTCAGATCATAACTCGTTCAAAGTTTCGCTGATAAAGTTTTTTTTTCTTCTCTCTTGGAACCATTTCCACTTATGTGTTTCACTTTTTGTTTTGTCGACAAACTTTTTCGCCTGGAACCGAATTTTCTCCTTTAAATTTGGGTATCCCTAGAGGATGCGTGTGTGTTTATTCTACGTGCAACTGAAATCGGTACCAGCTTCAGTTAAGGTCCCATATGTTAGCTGAATTTAAATGAAGGGAACAAATGGGAAACGGAAGGCTGACGTTGAAAATAACAAGAAAACGTACGGGAGGAGTTTTTTACGACCCAGAATGTGATGGAAAATTAGTGGCCCAGCTTTCGGTCTTCCGGAACCGAACGGAAGTTGATGATGCAACGGGCTATTCCACCGAATCCATGCAAATGTAAATGCTGCGAAGTTCATGGAAGAAATTTTTCTGAATTTTTGGCGCGATGAAACCATGGAAGATAAAAAAAACCTCGAGGTAAATAACATTAACGAAAAAAAAATCAAACTCATTTGAACTCAAAACCAACAATAAGCAAAAAAAATGTAAATACATTACAAACAACGTAAATTGCTGATAATTGCACTCGGTTTTTTTTTTCAACGAACCACCTGTCCAAGGTCGCGGCAGCATGTAAATATTCCACGTGTCCTGCTCTCGGCAAACACTGGTTCCTAGCACTCGACCTGCTTCAGTGCCAATTAATGGGGAATAAATTGGCACTCTCGGGGTGGCTCCAGAGAGAACAAGGAAGAGTTCTAGTTTCTTGCCAACAATAATGTAAACTTTGAACTCGGAAAAGCTTCAACTTGGGTCCAATGTCGTTTCGGGAGTGGGGACTCCATTCTCCCAAGATTGGATATGGTTTGCATAAAAATGAAACCAGCACCGGTATTAGGGCTTGTTGATTATTTGTAGTATTTCTAGTATAGCTACTAGCTACTAGCTATTTCTAGTATACAAGAAGATAATAAATACAACTTTTCTTATCTTGTTTTATAGAAACTCTTTAAAAAATCTGCTAATTGAAATGAAAAGGAACAAAAAAAAAACACATTTGGATATTTTTTCATAATTTATATAGAATTTTTATAAGAGAAACGTGAGGTTAAATTCAGAACCGAATGTCCTCTGCGTTTGAAAGGTTTTAAATAAATATCACCATAAAAATTGATGAAACTCGTAAAAATCATGATTTTTTTGGAAAAGATACAATGGCTCACCGACGGGATTCTCATGCTTTTTTAAAAAAGCTTTCCATTATCTACGAAAATTTGATGATTCTCAGGTAAAAAGTTATCAATTACTTATCAAAACATTAGATTTGATATCATGTTTGAATGAAAATTTGTCTTTTTTTTCAAGTGTAGGGGAGGATGAGGATACTTGATCCCTGGGATCATGATTCCTTCGCTATATCTCAATACAAAAGACAGACAATCTTCAAAAATTCTCTTCGTCTGATACTTACAAACTGTGAAATGAGAACTAATATGACAAAAAATAGTCAGACCTCTTATCTCCGGATTTTATTAGATTTTTGCCTAGGGTCAGGATACCCTGAATTAAGGATCAAATCTCCTTTAGTAAAGGATCAAGTCTCCTGTAACTTAAAAAAAAATATCACAATTTTTTTGGTGAAAATGTTTCTAGATTATCTGCGAGTTCATGGATCTTTCTAATTTTTGGAGCATATGAACTTGAAGTTATAAGCTGACAAAAAATGTGATCGAAAAAAGGAAAGGGGATCAAGTATCCCCATTCTCCCCTAATGATCAATGTGCGCATGGACGACAAATGAGGAGATTGTTTCCTCACTCTAGGAGTTTTTTGAGTGTTATGTATGAGTATTTCTCGCTAAACTTGAATTTCTTTGCAAGGGGCAGGAAATCCACTCAAGTTATTTTGGAAAATTGAATGACACTCAAATAAGGAAGCCATTTACTTCGACGTCTATTAGAGATAAGATCAGTGTTTTGGAAAAATAACCATTTGCGCTGGATGAGCACACAACTTTTGAATTTACGAAAACTTAGACAAGATGGCAGCTTATAAAGTTCATTCTTAAGGTGGGTTCAGATAAGGTTGCCAGAGTTTTTTCAGCTCGTATCTGGGCTGGATAATTACGAGATAATTTATCTAAAGCTCCGGAAAAAATCGGGCGATTGCTTTGAAACTTTTTTAACCAAATCTTCGGACAACATCCGAAAAAAATTGGTACACCCTGCAATTACTCAAGACATACCAAGGAAAAACATTTTGAAAAAAAAATTATTCGTTAAAACTTATCAGCAAATTTTCAATTGTATTTTAGTCTTCCAAAAAACTTTTCATAATCGTTTTTATAAAACTTGCTCAAAAAATTCAGATTTGGACGCATAGATAATTTAAAAAAAAAAAAACAACATAATTTGTTTTCCTATTTGGTTTGGAAAAAAAATGAATAAATTCGGGCAAAATCCGGACTTTCCAAATGAAATCCGGGCAACCGGGCCGGGCCAGACTTTTCCCAAATTTTGTATCCAATATCCGACAAACCCCTATAAAACCGGG
Source organism: Uranotaenia lowii (assembly GCF_029784155.1). NCBI lineage: Eukaryota > Metazoa > Arthropoda > Insecta > Diptera > Culicidae > Uranotaenia > Uranotaenia lowii. The sequence goes on along the minus strand of NC_073691.1, from coordinate 162,541,466 downwards.
CAATCTGGTAAGATTACCTCAAGACTGAAAAAAAGTTCGTTGAGAGGAAAGATAAAGAAAAGAGTAAAAAACAAACAAACTCTAGACAACATTTCGAAATTATCAAAAAGTGACCCGAGAGGACAGAACCATTTCAATAGTTTTAGAAAGTTTAATGTAATATGCGTAAACTGTACAGGGAGGATGGTTGAAATAGTTTGAGGAACTGAAACTCATTCGAGTTGAGAGAACAGCTCTTATAATGTGGGGAAGAGAATTGAAACGATAATTTTATTATTTAAAAAAAATGCAATTGGTACAAAGGCAATAGGGGCGATACCACCCTTAAAAAAGTTAGCCCATTTTTGAAGCCTTATAAACTTTTTTTTTCATAACTCCAATCGTTTTGCAGTCTTGGGATAAAATTTTTTTCTTAATTTGAGCTTTAAGAAAACCTGTTATCAAAAAAAAAAAAAAAATTGGCCGAAGGAAACAGAAGTTATCTATGAAAAACTGGTTTGAAGTATTTGAACAAATTGAAGGGACAGTCTGCAATCGATAAAAATGAAAATCATAAAGTATTTAGTTCAAATATTTCAGAAAACTATTTGTTATGAGAGTCAAGGGAAAGGCTTGTAGAAGTGTAAGTTGATAGGAAACTTAAGCGGAATGAAAATTTTAACTTTCGTAGAAACGACGTGAGAGAACTGGTTTAGTTGTCGATGCCAATCAAAAATAAAACTGATGGGACGTACCTATAGTTTAGAATCAGTTTCAAACCGGGATTGGATAACACCTCAAATATTTCACAAAATTTCAATTATTGTGCATTGAGAGGACAGCTGGTAATTGTAAGGGAGCTTTGGTATTCTAGATATGGCTCTAGATCAAGCAGACATACGAGTGCGTTTGAGCAACAAGCTCTCAACAACAGCGATAGCAATCGCTAGCCCAACTGACCCCTAAAGTGTCTAGCTAGCCATGAGGTCAGCTCTTCCATTTGGGGAGAAGGTCGGAGTTCAGCATAAAGTTCTATTAAGTTGGACTTTGAGTCATCCCGGTCCTGTCTTTGTGGAACGACACCTTCAGATGACACCTTCAGAGTCATCCCGGTGCAGTCTTTATGGAACTGGAAAGGGTCTTTTGAATCCCACCCGAAGACATGTATCCAAACTTCATCATCTAAATCGTTTGCCACAAGTATTACTGGTTTTCATTCACAGACGACTTTGCCAATCCAACAACTACTTTTTTGTACTCAACATCAGCGGGGTGCCTGCAGCCGAGTATTTTTAAATGTCCTTGGGCCCTCCACCGCAGTCGAGTTTGTACCCGGTCTTTTAAAGAATCCCACATCTGGTTTCAGCCATCAAAGTCCCCGCTCCTGCGTGTGGACCCAGTCTATGGATCTCCCAAGCTCCTTTATCAGGTGAGTTTGATGGCTGTAGAGCAACGTTCTCCCCTGATGATTTCTCTTCTCGCAGCACTCGCGTGGAACAATTCGAGTCCATCGCCGAAAGAGACATCTATAACAGAACCTCGACGCAGCCTGACGGGTGTGCTCTGCGACGTAGTTCTACCTCCCCGTGGTGCAGAGTGGAAACGTATCTACAGACTTGTCACCTGTAGATGTACGGCGAAGAGAACTACACGTCACACTTGGTACAGTCAGCTACCGACGGGCTGCGTGCCGAGTGTGGCAAAAACGTGGTGCGACTGGGCACCCTGGTACCAGTGCTCAGTTGCAAGAGGGAGAGGTCGTAACGTGTATCGGGAAGTCGCGACCCCAATATGCGGGACGACCAAATGTTTGGCGAGTTTCGATCGATCTGCCTTTTGGGGAGGTTCCTGGCCCTGATTCGCGGATACGATTGACTCACGACAGACAGAGGGGCCTTGTGCCGTAACATGTGGCGCCCAGTGGATGGGCCTCAGGTTGAGTCTCGAAGAGTCGAGATGGAGAAAAAGGATGTGTGGTTATCTCCAAACCCGAGGAGAGGCGAGTTGTTCTCGTCTCGAATTGGGTCAAGAGACGTAATGATCGAGGGCTCTCGAGACACGAGGAGAGGTGAGTATAGACGCCTCAATTCGTGTCAAGAGGAGGAATGTGAGGGGGTCTCGAGTCACGAGGAGAGACGGGTCAAGACGGCTCAAATTGTGACAAGAGACCGAATGTGTGGGACTCGAGTCACGAGTAGCGGCGAACGGACTGCTAACCCGTAAGTCGTGAATCGTGACAAAGAGTGGATGATGATTGCTGGTGTAGGACGTATAAAACGAGTATTTGCCGTGGAGCGCATTGGGCGAGTATGGTCTCCCATCCCTGGGTACAGCCTTCGTTGCAGGTCCGGATGGGAATTATGGCCAGAGGCCCCAGGTGGATTTTATGGCGTAGGGGTACATAGTATCATGAGTCGTCCAATTGCACCCATGGACCCAGAGTAGCAAACTGGGGGGACGCGGTGGCTTGCCGTGCCTTGGAATGCAATCCGTTAAAAGGATTTACCACCTGGGTGATCAACTAATAAAAAAAAAGCCAAAGTTTCAATGTTATGAATAGGATCATCCCACGTAAGCGGAGACGTCTCAACACAACCAAACTTCCGAGGTGGTCTTCTAAACTTCGGCATCTTCAAAATATTGTATGCAAGGCTCGAAGGCGTTTCCTACGTTCCAAGTCCCAACAGAATGAAGAAAATATAAAACAACTCGAAACTCGATGCAACGATTGCCAAGCCGCATCATTTCGTAGCTACATCGACCAAATGGAATTGAACCTGAAGGACAACCCATTTTTCTATACCTGAGCAAATGAAGTACCGCGAATTGTCCGCAGATTCTATTAAGGAATCGACCAACCTGTTTGCCGACTTCTTCAGCAGCGTGAACAATCCCAATTCACCTCAGCTTTCTGATGCGAGTAGACAGGGTATTCCTACGCATGACATTACGCTACCATCCTCTAACTTTACGCAACATGATGTCCTATCTTAGCTGGAAAAGCTGAACGTCAAAAATGGTCCTGAAACTGATCTTTTTCCACCAGTATTCTTGAGGGAATGTGCAGAATTATTGAAGCTGCCTGCTTGTCTGCTTTTCAATCGTCCTCTTCACGAACGGAAGTATCCTGCGGTATGGAAGACCGCCTCGATAACTCCGATACATAAATCCGGTTGTCGTAATGCCGTGGAAAATTACCGAGGAATTTCAATCCTGTGTTGCATAGCCAAAGTCTTTGAGAGCATGGTTCACTCGGTGCTCTATAACGCCACTCGTCACTTGATCTCTGACTATCAACACGGATTCGTTAAGAAGCGATCCACAGTGTCAAACCTAATGTGTTACACCAACTTCCTATCAACCGAAATCGAGAAGCGTCGTCAAGTGGATGCAGTCTTTTTTGAATGCGGTAAGGCTTTCGACAAAGTTCCTCATCGGTTTGCCATTGAAAAGCTGGTTCACATTAGTCTTCCTCCTTGGATGACCGAATGGCTTCAATCGTATTTGGCCGATCGAAGAGCGTCTGTCAAGACCAATACATCACGTTCGCGTATTTTTGATTTGACCTCAGGTGTCCCGCAAGGCACTATTCTAGGCCCTTTGATATTTGTTCTTTTTGTTAACGACCTGGCTTTCCTTGTGAAATCCTGTATGCTGATGATCTTAAGATCTACAAAATGAGATGGTTCTAGATTGCCACGCTCTTCAATCTGACATCGACGAGCTTCTCCTGTGGTGCTGCGAAAATGGGATGCAGTTGAACATAAAAAAAAATGCAAGTCCATAAGTTTTAGTGGCCGTCAGTAGAATGTCTGCTTCGAGTATAGCATCAACGGTACCAGCATTGTTGATTAATAAAAAACTAACGTTCAGCAACCATATCAGTGCCATCACAGCGAAGGCTTTCTCTGTTCTTGGATTCGTGAGGCACTATTCACAATCTCTTCAGGATGTATGCACTCTTAAAGCTGTGTACTGTTCGTTGGTGGAAGTGTATTGGAGTACGCCGCTTGTGTGTGGGCTCCTTACCATACATCTTGGAGTCTTCGAATCGAAAGAGTGCAGCGATCTTTCATTCGTTACGCTCTCAGGTCACTTCCATGGAACGACCCCATCAATCTTCCGGATTATGAGAGTCGGTGCATGTTGATCAATTTAGAAACCCTCTCTTCCAGAAGTGTAAAACTAAAACGGTTATTCGTGTTTGATCTGGTTACCGGCAACGTGGATTGTGCAGCTCTATTCACCTAATGAAGTATGCTTTCTTGCACCATCCAGACATTTGCGAGGAAGACAACTTTTAGCACTAGGCATGCACCGCACTACTTACGGACAGAATAATCCTCTGACCAGTTGTTTTCAGTGTTTTAATGTTGTTAACCAATTTGTTTGATTTTACTGTGTCCAAAACGATGTTTAAACATAGGATTAAGAACCTTAGATATTAAGATCAGTCTGTAGGAGATTTGAATCCAAGACGGTGTGTGAAATAAATAACAGATAAATAACAAATAACAAATTCCCATCAGGGCAGAGATTGTCGTAAAACCCTAGCAATGGGTAGAGGTTGGCGTAAAGTTCCAGCAATGGGCAGAAATGGTCTCATAAGAGCAGAGGTTGTCATAAGATCCATAAAAAGGCAGAGGTTGTCGAAATAATGCCAACAATGGACAAAGAAAGTGCAGAGGTTGTCGTTAAGTCCTAGTAGCGACCAGTATGTCAAAAAAAAAACCCCGATTTAATACACTTAACAGTGGATTGTAGCCTTTCTTACAGTCTATAAATTATATTTGAATACACATTACACAAAGTAATAAATGAATGATAGATTTATAAATTCTGAGTAATGATTGAAGTATTTTGAACGTTGTAAATCCTAAATGAATTTAAGAAATTAAGATTCAAAATTTTTTTAAGGTTAAAAATATTTTGAAATAATTATAATTTTCACATAAATAATAATAACATAATTGTAAACTAATTGGAATTTTTTGAATGATTGAATTTCGGAATATAATAGAAGAGCTCTAAAAATGAAGAGTATAATTTAAAAAAAAAAGTACCGTTTGAAGACCTACATTTTGAACCTAATGACTTTCAACGCGATTTTCTCGAAACAGCTTTCGCCCTTTACTAAAATGAATCAACATAGAAATCAAAGTTCTTAGCAAACCTATCAGGGGCATTCTTACATTTAAAGGGCAATTGGATTGAGCTAGTAATCAAGAAATTTGATGTTTGGTTTGCATAAAAAGTGATCCGTGATTGAAACAGCAATTTCACTGTTATCAAGCGCACACATCATATTTTAATGCATTTTGATGATTATTGATATACATTTTACATTTTCGTTATTATTGTCATTTCTGTTATTTTTATCAGTTTTGTCAATTTTTTTTATTTTTTGCCCATTTTGTTTAATTTATTTAACTTCCTGTTTCATCAATATTGGCAATATGTTTTATCAATTTTGTTTACTCAATTTTAACAATTTTGTCAATTTGGCCAAAATGATAAATTTGGACAGATTTTTCTGTTTCATCAATTTGACCTACATGTTCTGCCAATTTGGTAAATTTTTTCAATTATCTGAATTTTTTCAATTATGCCAATTTTTCAATTTTCTCAACTTTGTCAATTTATTTCAATTTTGTCAATTAAGTAAAATTGATGAAACATAAAAAAAACTGTCCAAATTGACCATTTTGGCCACATTGACATTATTGAATAAACAAAATTGACAAAATTGATAAAAAATATTGTCAATATTGATGAAACAGAAAATTTGAAAAATTGATTATACAAAATTTGTAAAAAAAAAAACAAAATTGAAAAAAAAATACCAATTTGACAAAACTGATAAAAATGACAGAAATGACAAAAATAACGAAAATGTAAAATGTAAATCAAAAATCATAAACATGTATTAAAATATTATGTGTACGCTCGATAACAGTGAAATTTCCGTTTGAATCACGGATCACTTTTTATGCAAGCCAAACATAAAGTTTCTTAATTACTAGCTCAACCCAATTGCCCTTTAAATGTATACTAGTAAGAATGCCCCTTATAGGTTTGCTAAAAACTTTGATTTCTATGGTGATTCATTTTAGTAAAGGGTTGTTTCGCGAAAATCGCGTTAAAAGTAATTAGGTTTAAAATGTAGGTCTTCAAACGGTAATTTTTCAACCAGTTAACAATTCGATATGTTAACATTTGGCCGCACGCCCTTTTGAAAAAAATGATACCACTGCTGATCTCATGCTGGGTAGGGAAAATAGAATCTTATTGGAAAAAAATAATGTGATACTAGAATCAACTCATCTAGCAGTAGCAGGTGCTGTAAACGCCATGATTTATCCAATAACAGTACGCAGCTTTTTGGCTTGCCCGCAGTTCAAATTGAAAAACACACCATTTAAATATTATCTGATCCAAAGATGTTGAAAAGGTTTTACTATTTTATAACAGATTTTTTAGATTTTCTCATTTTGTTTAGCTACAAATTCGATTAAATTTTAGAGGTTTTCATAAAAATGAAAACAATTCAGGACATTTAGCACCAATTTTGAAAAATCAGGACAATTCGAGAGTTTTTAAAAAATTAAAACGGTCTCTAGAAAATCAGGACAAATCCTGATAAATCAGGTTTCCTGGCACCTCTGAGCACAAGAGAAACAACAACAATAACTGAACAATTGTAATGCACATCAGAGGTGCTAGGTGTCCTGATTTTTCGGAACTTGTCTGACTTTCGAGAAGTTGTCTTGATTTTTCTAAAACTTTCGAATTGTCCTGGTTTTTGAAAATTTGTTTTCAAATGTACTGAATTGTCCTGGATGTCAAAAAAAATCTAAAATCACAATCGAATTTGTTATTAAACTATGAAAACTACGCACAAATCTGTTATGTCCTGATTTATGACAAAACCATCTGTACGTACAAGTATAACTATGCAATTATGCCAACGAATGACGCGCAACGTAAGGTCAATTTATGAAAAGGGCTCATTTTTTGCCATATTTGCTAAATTTGTCAGGTTTGTAAAATTTATCAAGTTTGTGAATGATGTCATTTTTGTTTTTTTTTTTGTTTTTTTTGTCAATTTTGTCAGCTATGCAAATTTGGTCCAATTTGTAATTTTTGACTTTTTTAACAATTATGTCATTTTTGTAATTAAAGACTATTTTGAAATTTTTGTAAATTATGTCAGTTTTGTTAATTTGTTTAATTTTTTTCTATATTGATTCTGTCAATTTTGCAGATTTTGAAAACTTTTTCAGTTATATGATTTTTATTCATTTAATCTATCCAGTTTTTCCAAATTTTGTAAATGTTATGATTTATGTCAATCCATTCAAAATTGGTCAATTCTGGTAAATTTTTGTCAATTTTTGCCATATTTGCGAAATTTTTCAGGTTTGTTAGAACTTGATAAAAGTTTGTGAATGTTGTCTATTTTGTTATTTTTATCAATTTTGTCAATTATGTAAATTTGGTCCACTTTGTAATTCAAGAAAATTTAAACAATTATGTCATTTTTGTAGTAATGTACTATTTTGACATTTTTGTCATTTATGGCGGTTTTGTAAATTTGTTTTGTAAATCGTTTAGCGCTGGATTGCATCTAAATTTTTGAATTTTAATCTGAATTCTGAAACTCACTATTGGACCCGATTTTTTAAAATTAAGTTTAAAATCAGAAATACTTAAAAGTCCAGGGAATTCAACATCTTGAAATTAACGCGTCTGTACAAAAAAATCACTATAAACTTTAAAACAGTTGATAAAATTAAATTGGGTGAAACTCTTTGTTGATGCATTTTCGTTGGAACAGGTTGGAACGTGAAATTACGCCTATTTAAAATGGTTTTTTTTTATTCGGGTAGGGCCAAAAGATAGCGTCAATTTTTTAAATAGGATTTGGTTATGATGTTCCGAAATTTCCGAGCTAACTGAAAGTTTCGCCCTTATGAAATATTACGCTTGGTTTGTTTACATTTGGCGCGTTCGCCCTTTTTCAAACTTACTACAAAATTATCTGACAGATTCCCGCTTGCGTTGTAGTATCGAAGCCAGCCATCGCTGCAGAAAAATGCAGTGTTGAACCCTACACCCATCGATTGAATATGACAAGTTCGGGGTTGTACCCCTTTATGAAAACCTATATTACCACAATATGATTTGGAGCCTCGGCTTCAACATTTTTGAAACCGGTTCAGGTAATACAGAACTGGTTAAAAATAAAATGTTATTTAAGTCAGAATTTATTTCACTTCTCCATTTCCTTCCTCCCGCTCGTTTTGTCGTCATGATGACTTCATGAGTGGGAGTGGAGACTCTAATTTTTAACTACTATACACAGCGAGCGAGCCCATTGTGTATATGACGTCATATATAATTTGACGTCATATACACGATAATCTGGATTTTAGTGATTGCTGGTTGTGGCTAGCAAGCCAAATTGACACGTTTTATGGAGTGATGATTTGATGATATTTACTATGAAAATTTATTTTTCAAACTATTTTGTTTTTTTTTCTTTCTTTTATACATTGAAGAGGGAAAAAATCAAATTTTTTAAGACAAAAATCATTTTTATTGTACTTCCCAGTTTCGCAAAAACGTGTGGACAAAGTTTACAAAAAATCACACCAATACACACAAATACACTGACATCGTCTGAACTCGTCGAGCTGATTCGATAGGTACCTATAAAGGTATATCTAAGACCCATAATTAATGAACTCCCAAATCGACCGATAACTATACCTTTCTGAAAGAAAGACAAAAACAAAACACTTCTTAAGGCCGGAAAACGCATTTTAAAGTTGTGATCCGAAATTAAACTCAGAATGTCGAAAAAAAAACTCTTCTGAAGGCCTGAAAACGGATTGTTAAGTTGTGATCCCAAATTAAGCTCAGAATGCTTAAAAAATGCTTCTGAAGGCCAGAAAATGCATTTTAAAGTTGTGATCTCAAATTCAACTCAGAATGTCAAAAAAAAAACGCTCATAAAAGCCAGAAAACGCATTTTAAAGTTATGGACCTATGTTAAACTCAGAACGCCCAAAAACGCTTCTGAAGGCCAGAAATCGCATTTTAAAGTTGCGATCCCAAATTAAGCTCAGAATGTCGAAAAACGCTTGCAAAGGTCAGAAGACGCACTTTAAAGTTGTGATCCCAAACTAAGCCCGAGAAGAGTAAAAGCGGTGTGATAACTCGAGGGGCATAACTTATACTCAATGGAAAATTGATATAAAATCAAATGAAACATCCAGAGATCAGTCTATGGCAATCGATTAAATCAAACAGCCGAGTTTCAGCCCATGGGAATTGATTGTAAGACGGGTTCTTGCTCATGGCAATCGTTGAAAATGAATAAATAAAATCAAAATAAAGAAATATCGTAGAGAAACATTAAAGAAAAAGGGGAGAATGCATACGAGTAAGTATAAGAGACAATCGCGACAACAATAGCGATAGCAATCGCTAGCCCAACTGACTCGGTATGTGTCTAGCTAGCCATGATATCCATTGTACGGGCATTTTGAGTGGATCTGAAATAAGGTCCATTGCTAGGACTCCACAGAAGCGTTTTGAGAAGACCGCTTAAAAAATTTGAGAAATGGGAAGGTCAGACAAACCGAAAGAAAAGCCTTTAATGCGAAATAGGTGCCTTGGAGAGAGTGCTAAGTATTTGGGAGAAAATTACAATTCAAGCTGATTGAGAGGACATCGCTAAATCGGTAAAAAATGGGATGAGAGGGCAGTTCCAACAGTGCATTGAGAGGACAGCGAAAAATCTTGAAAAAAGAGAGTTATGACAACCACTACATTGTAAAAAATGAGATTTAAGCGCGTTGAGAAGACTGCTCACATAACTCTATTTTTTCCTGTGCAGTATGTGGGGAAGACAGTTTGAGTTTAATTTTTTCCAAATAATGAAAGCTAGAATTATTTTTTTAAAAAAATCTACTTCGGTTCCATTTGAAGCTACTTTAATGGACTGTCAACAGTCAAGCCGGTCTAATCAGCACCTCTCTCTCTTTCTCAGCAAATTCCGCAACCGATGTGTGAAGATAATTGGAACCGGACACGAACTCGTGTTCATTTTTCTTCTTCCAGTTTCTTTCACAGAGTGCAGCAGCACGTTACAGTGCATATTCGGTTCACCGGGCGTCTCATGTTGGAGCAAATATTTTTTTTGCTGCTCTCGATTTCGTGTCCCCCGGAGGAACCCGGATCTAGTTCGCTTGACACGATTTCAATCCCCCCGAAAGGTCCGGCCGGCCGGGTGGGTGCTTGGGTGCTCTGTTTCCACACGGAACGACGACGTGCGGTTTGGTGGTTCGTTTACTTAGAAGGAAATGGAAAATTGCAGTTTTCCATTCCAGTTTTCCATTCCAGTCCAGTAATGAACGTTTGTTTGCAGCAAAATCATCAGTTCGCTCGCTTCTAAGCACTACTTTTCCAGTTCAAAGCTAAGGAAAGTTCAAGGTTCGTCAAATCTTTCCCCATGAGCTAAAGACACGCGGAAACGGCACCGTTAGGGTAGATTTTAATTACTGGGTCCTGCAGCCGGATGCTCGGCTTCGAGGAATTTTCTCATTAACAGTTTACTTCTTTAGTAAGGAACTGGAAAGTTTTGCCCTTTCGCAAATTATTTCTCGAAAGCTATTATTGCGTAAATGAATGGAGGGGGCAATAAAAACGATGATTCCGCCACTATATTGTGAGGGCGCCACTGAGTGGATGAGCGTTGAGCTTTCAGCAAAACAGCACTTTCTCGACAAATGACACATAACGACATTCGAGTGGGAGAGTTGCGTGATAGCAGTCTCTTGGGGGCAGGAAACATTCGAAGGCGACGAGGTCCGAAGGTCTCTCTATTTTCTAGCGAAATCATTAGGAAATTCGAGGATGAAGTCGCATCAACTATAGATATTTATGTTAAAATTTATACGACTGTTTGAAAGACAGACTCAACGAGTACATCTAAATTTTGTACTGGAAAGATAATGTTAATTTTTTTTTATTTCTAACAAAAATCTGTTGAAAAGAAAAAAAAATCTAGACTCTTCGATGAATTTTTCTTTCGCAAAAAGTGTATGGGATGGAGATGAGTGTCCTCTTAAATGTGGAAATTTTCAAAGATGTCGCATTTATTTAAAGGTCCCAAAAATGACACCAAAAAATCGAATAAGTACCTATCATCAAATCGAATAAAAATGAAATTGCAATTTTGAATTCAATCAGAAACGTAATAGTTGGTGGTGCAATTTGCTAAATTACTTAATTTTGAAACTGGAAATTGAATTGCTTTCGTAAGAAACGTCTTACGTATCGCATTTTGTAGTTTGGAGTATTATTCAACATTTGCTATGGGAAACCCCTGAAGTGAAGTCAAAACGGGGATATTGAAAAAATAATTGATTGCAAATACAATCGTAAATAAGATTCGATATTGTAGGGTCCATGAACGCAATGCAACAAAATTTACATTTTTCACCTTCATAAATCATTTTTTAAAATGCGAGATATTTTTTGTTAAAGTGACTGAATTAACAAAGTTTTAAGCAAAAAGAACATTGATAAAAATAGAACAAAATAAAAAAAATTCTAAATTTGAAAATCGGACGAAATTGATTAGAATTACAAAATGGACAAAATTGGCATAAACACCAAATTGAACAAATAGAAAAAAATTTACAACATGACTAAACATAAATGAAAAAAAAAAAACTGACAAAACTGGCAATATTGACAAAATCGACAAAATGATAAAAATTGTCAATTTTTATAACAGAGCCAATTTTGTCAATTATGTAAACTGTCATTTTTGTCATAAATGTCAATTTCGTTAACTTTATAATTTTTGAATTTTTGTATTGGATGTATGTTTTTATTAAATTTTGAATTTCGTTATGTATTTGGGTCATTTTTGTCATTTAAGTCATATGAGTCATATGAGTCATATGAGTCATTTTGAATTTATTTTTTTTTGTCATTTTTGTCTATTTGTCATTTCTGTCTATTTGTCATTTTTGTCATTTTTGTCATTTTTGTGCCATTATTGTCATTTTTGTGTCATTTTTGTTATTTTTGTGTCATTTTTGTCATTTTTGTTTCATTTTTATGTCATTTTTGTGTCATTTTTGTGTCATTTTTGTGTCATTTTTGTCATTTTTGTGTCATTTTTGTGTCATTTTTGTGTCATTTTTGTGTCATTTTTGTGTCATTTTTGTGTCATTTTTGTGTCATTTTTGTGTCATTTTTGTGTCTTTTTTGTGTCATTTTTGTGTCATTTTTGTGTCATTTTTGTGTCTTTTTTGTGTCATTTTTGTGTCATTTTTGTCAATTTTGACATTATTGTCATTTTTGTCATTTTTGTCATTTTTGTCAATTTTGACATTATTGTCATTTTTGTCATTTTTGTATCCTTTTTGTGTCATTTTTGTGTAATTTTTGTGTAATTTTTGTGTAATTTTTGCCATTTTTGTCATTTTTGTCATTTTTGTCATTTTTGTCATTTTTGTCATTTTTGTCATTTTTGTCATTTTTGTCATTTTTGTCATTTTTGTCATTTTTGTCATTTTTGTCATTTTTGTCATTTTTGTCATTTTAGTCATACTGGTATCATTTCTGTGTCATTTTTGTGTCATTTTTGTCATTTTTGTCATTTTTGTCATTTTTGTCATTTTTGTCATTTTTGTCATTTTTGTCATTTTTGTCATTTTTGTCATTTTTGTCATTTTTGTCATTTTTGTCATTTTTGTCATTTTTGTCATTTTTGTCATTTTTGTCATTTTTGTCATTTTTGTCATCTTTGTCATCTTTGTCATCTTTGTCATTTTTGTCATTTTTGTCATTTTTATAATTTTTGTCATTTTTGTCATTTTTGTCATTTTTGTCATTTTTGTCATTTTTGTCATTTTTGTCATTTTTGTCATTTTTGTCATTTTTGTCATTTTTGTCATTTTTGTCATTTTTGTCATTTTTGTCATTTTTGTCGTTTTTGTCATTTTTGTCATTTTTGTCATTTTTGTCATTTTTGTCATTTTTGTCATTTTTGTCATTTTTGTCGTTTTTGTCATTTTTGTCATTTTTGTCATTTTTGTCATTTTTGTCATTTTTGTCATTTTTGTCATTTTTGTCATTTTTGTCATTTTTGTCATTTTTGTCATTTTTGTCATTTTTGTCATTTTTGTCATTTTTGTCATCTTTGTCATCTTTGTCATTTTTGTCATTTTTGTCATTTTTATAATTTTTGTCATTTTTGTCATTTTTGTCATTTTTGTCATTTTTGTCATTTTTGTCATTTTTGTCATTTTTGTCATTTTTGTCATTTTTGTCATTTTTGTCATTTTTGTCATTTTTGTCATTTTTGTCATTTTTGTCATTTTTGTCATTTTTGTCATTTTTGTCGTTTTTGTCATTTTTGTCATTTTTGTCATTTTTGTCATTTTTGTCATTTTTGTCATTTTTGTCATTTTTGTCATTTTTGTCATTTTTGTCATTTTTGTCATTTTTGTCGTTTTTGTCATTTTTGTCATTTTTGTCATTTTTGTCATTTTTGTCATTTTTGTCATTTTTGTCATTTTTGTCATTTTTGTCATTTTTGTCATTTTTGTCATTTTTGTCGTTTTTGTCATTTTTGTCATTTTTGTCATTTTTGTCATTTTTGTCATTTTTGTCATTTTTGTCATTTTTGTCATTTTTGTCATTTTTGTCATTTTTGTCATTTTTGTCATTTTTGTCATTTTTGTCATTTTTGTCATTTTTGTCATTTTTGTCATTTTTGTCATTTTTGTCATTTTTGTCATTTTTGTCATCTTTGTCATCTTTGTCATTTTTGTCATTTTTGTCATTTTTATAATTTTTGTCATTTTTGTCATTTTTGTCATTTTTGTCATTTTTGTCATTTTTGTCATTTTTGTCATTTTTGTCATTTTTGTCATTTTTGTCATTTTTGTCATTTTTGTCATTTTTGTCGTTTTTGTCATTTTTGTCATTTTTGTCATTTTTGTCATTTTTGTCATTTTTGTCATTTTTGTCGTTTTTGTCATTTTTGTCATTTTTGTCATTTTTGTCATTTTTGTCATTTTTGTCATTTTTTTCATTTTTGTCATTTTTGTCATTTTTGTCAATTTTGACATTATTGTCATTTTTGTCATTTTTGTATCCTTTTTGTGTCATTTTTGTGTAATTTTTGTGTAATTTTTGTGTAATTTTTGCCATTTTTGTCATTTTTGTCATTTTTGTCATTTTTGTCATTTTTAACATTTTTGTCATTTTTGTCATTTTTGTCATCTTTGTCATCTTTGTCATTTTTGTCATTTTTGTCATTTTTATAATTTTTGTCATTTTTGTCATTTTTGTCATTTTTGTCATTTTTGTCATTTTTGTCATTTCTGTCATTTTTGTCATTTTTGTCATTTTTGTCATTTTTGTCATTTTTGTCATTTTTGTCATTTTTGTCATTTTTGTCATTTTTGTCATTTTTGTCATTTTTGTCATTTTTGTCATTTTTGTCGTTTTTGTCATTTTTGTCATTTTTGTCATTTTTGTCATTTTTGTCATTTTTGTCATTTTTGTCATTTTTGTTATTTTTGTCATTTTTGTCATTTTGTCATTTTTGTCATTTTTGTCATTTTTGTCATTTTTGTCATTTTTGTCATTTTTGTCATTTTTGTCATTTTTGTCATTTTTGTCATTTTTGTCATTTTTGTCAATTTTGTCATATTTGTCATTTTTGTCATTTTTGTCATTTTTGTCATTTTTGTCATTTTTGTCATTTTTGTCATTTTTGTCATTTTTGTCATTTTTGTCATTTTTGTCATTTTTGTCATTTTTGTCATCTTTGTCATCTTTGTCATTTATGTCATTTTTGTCATTTTTGTCATTTTTATAATTTTTGTCATTTTTGTCATTTTTGTCATTTTTGTCATTTTTGTCATTTTTGTCATTTTTGTCATTTTTGTCATTTTTGTTATTTTTGTCATTTTTGTCATTTTTGTCATTTTTGTCATTTTTGTCATTTTTGTCATTTTTGTCATTTTTGTCATTTTTGTCATTTTTGTCATTTTTGTCGTTTTTGTCATTTTTGTCATTTTTGTCATTTTTGTCATTTTTGTCATTTTTGTCATTTTTGTCATTTTTGTCATTTTTGTCATTTTTGTCATTTTTGTCATTTTTGTCATTTTTGTCATTTTTGTCATTTTTGTCATCTTTGTCATCTTTGTCATTTTTGTCATTTTTGTCATTTTTATAATTTTTGTCATTTTTGTCATTTTTGTCATTTTTGTCATTTTTGTCATTTTTGTCATTTTTGTCATTGGTAAAGTACCTCGTTTCTGCCGGCTAAAATCCTCTGATTGCTATCCTTCAGGTGTAATTATGATGTCCAAAACGGTAAGTATCTCTTTCTTTTCAGGTTCGATGGTTATTCCCAGGATGGTAAGTGTAGTTTCTTCTTCAGCGTGTAAATCAATTCACAGGTAAGTTCTCATTCTTCATATATTTCACGAAAGAAACACTGATATTAACTTAGATTACACTTATATT